>NW_017670611.1:178131-183326 GCF_001879085.1 Nicotiana attenuata
TTCGCCAATTCAAGCCTAATTCTACACCGGACCTCCAAAATCAATTCCGATCGCACTCCTAAGTCACAAATCATCCCCCGAAGCTAACCGAATCACCGGAAATCACATCCGAGCCCTCTAACTCAATAGTCAACATTCGGTTGATTTTTCCAACTTAAGCTTTCCTTAAAGAGACTAAGTGTCTCATTTCTTATCAAAACCAATCCAAATCAACTCTAACACACCACATACCGATAACGAAACATGAAGAAGCATGAAATGGGGGAAACAGAGCAATAACACATGAAACGACGGGTCGGGTCATCACATCCTCCCCAACTTAAACAAACGCTCGTCCTCGAGCGTACCTAGAGTTGTACTAGAAGCAACCCAATAGCTGAATGACCTTACCAAGCAGATACCCGGGGTGATCCCTTGTCACACTATCTCGCATAGGTCCGATAACACAATATAACTGAAATTTCACAGTCCATCCAAACCATAAACCGTAGAACTACATTGCACTTTCCGAAATCATACACAAGATCAGAACCTCACATCTATACTCAGAATAAGCCTGAACCAGCTGTAATAACCCATACCTGCAACCTCAGGTGAAATCATATGATATACCACACAATCCAAACACTCGAAACGGTAGCCTCTATTCACAACAGTTGCCTACAATAACCAAATACCGGTAGAAAACCTCTTATCAACTAAGGTCTTATTCCAACACTTTCATATAATGCCAACGATAAATGAAACATGCTATAAACCGTAACCATTTCTCATATCAACCATTCATGAAGCCGCTTCACCTTTGACTAATACCACAACAGATTTCCAGGCTGAATCTCGATATTATCCTTCTAACAAGCTGAAATCAAATCTGTCCGTATTCATTAATGACTCCAACGATCACCTCGAATCCAACACACCACTCTGGTGACACGACACCTCAATGCAGGCCTAAGCCACAACTTGCATAATACACGCACCAATGAGGAACGGTCTGAACATACCCAAATCAGGACAAATGACTCAAACGAAAGAGTTGTACCTCAAGCTCATCAACACCATTACAACCCAAGGCTGAGACCCCGTCTCACCTCATAGAAATAGAATGCCTGAATCCACCTCGAAGGGTCCTAACTCCACGCAGCCTCGCCACAATGCGCGATCATATCCAAATACTATTACACATGAAGCACCTCAAGTCACTATGATCAAAATCGACAGCCGCACCCAATTTGATGTCCGAAACCAAGGCAATTCATTGCACCCATGGTGAAATAAACAACATACGACACGCCACCTGATAGGTCATAACCCACACTCCATTTACCGAGCAACATCCGATTACTCTTCCCGCTCGACTTCCACTATGAATCCCCAATAGATCTGCACCACGTGTGCCCATAACCAACAAATCATAACGCCTCACAGCACAGAAAAAAGCAACTCATAGATCTCCCCAGATCACTCACAAGTTCAATAACGATCGAATCCACCTGTCCCTCAATAATACAACCCAAGACTAACCAAGCTAACTCAAGCTAAATACGTAGCCACATTGGCCTGCCAACGAACTCAATACCAAGAAGCCTGAAGCTGCTCCTTCCACTACTATAACTCCTGCTAGAGCCGTACGATACGGTGCCCGGCACCAAATCAATATCGAAATCCACAACCTCGCCCGGCGACATGCCCGGCCACAAGAAATTCATCCGAAAAAGTCACTCAATACCGGAACTGAATCAATGGTAGAAACCTCTGCACTGACATCCAAGACGAAGGCCCTATTAAGAAAAGCAATCCTTCTCAGCCGTCCGCTGCATCTTTTGTAATATAATACCACTCTGCAAGAACATAATCCAATGCACCTCGCCACTCAACCCGTGGCATTTCCGGCATAGCCTGTAGCACAATAGTCTAGAATAACCCAACACTAAGACAACCAGTCTACAATCCAATATCATATCCAAAATCTGGCATACCAAGCAAAGAAAGATCCACTCGGACCTCTAATTCCCAATAACCTCTAGACGGTGCCGATACACACGATTTACAACAATTGCATAACCTAAACACGAGAACTCCTAGTCTCCAACTCCATATAGCGCACAAATCACTATACCTGATCCCAAATTGCGCCGTACGAATACATATCACACCTCAAGTACCCAATCATTCCGCGAAAGATATTCTAAAATTTCCCTGTGCCATCAATCAAACTCAGATATCAACAGTCGATCCCAATGCCACAACACTACCGAAGTATTATCAGTTTATATCACATTGCCCTTTTTATTGGAACATATACCCCCGTCGAATCACTATGGTTGGGAATACCATTTTCCTTAATCATTTGAAGATCGATTCTTTAATCACCTGCAGCTGCCCGTGCTGCTTAAGAATTTAATGACTTTCCATTATGAACAGAACCGTAACCTTACACACACAAATCCCAATCCTCTACCACATATCGCATATACCATACCACACTAGGATAATATGAGAACTCCATCTCCCTTTTCCTAACCACAAACATCTACGTACCCAACTAGTCGAGAACTCTCCATTGATCCCATCTAGAATAAAATCACCACACATCCCATGCTTCGCATGCGTATAGACAATATATACGTCTCCAAACCACGATAAAACTCATTAAAAAAACTCTCTCCCCAATTCCATTGCAGAAGCTAAACTGCCACGACTGAATCCTTCTACCCAGACCAGCTAAGCAAGCTGTCAGAACTCAAGAGCATTGTTGCGACATGCCTGTAAAAGGTCATTACCTCGAACACATACGAAGAATTAATCACATCCTTACCATACCGATTCGGTCTACTATCAAGCTATTCCATCTATCTAATTTCCCTTTTTGATTCATCATCCACTTGATATTTCTCCCTCGCTGTAGCATCACAATGCCTCAATCCAAGCTTACCACACGAGACTCGAACATAAGACCACACTGTCTAAGACCCATAGGCCACTGAATGCTCTCTCAATTGTTTCCCAGAAATACCACATTCCAGAATACTTCACTCTGAGAACTTTCTGCGAATCTAAATTCGCTTCCTTTACTTTCCAGGTATCGACACATAGGATCCCATGATCAACACAAAAATACCACAAGTCTTGACATTTTCTATTGAAATCACTGTCTTTAGTCACATACACCACCTTAAAACACCTGAGTGCTACATGTAGATTCTTGAACACATTAAAACCATTCTCGAGAGTCATTAACTCTTGTTCATCTGCAAATTACCTGATTTAACGAACAAAACCACTCGTGCTTTATTGACACTCCGATACCGTAAAATGAGACCCTCATCCCAATACAACTAAGCAACTTCCTGCTCTATGCACTGAGCATTCTTTACCAACAACAACTCTAGACATTCTGTGATTCTCATACCCTATGGAACATAATACAACCTTTGTCGAAATTTTGCTTCACTCGTGCCATCCTCGACCCAATTTCTGCAACTAGAACTGATTCGCCAGCATACCTCGAGACGTAACCAACATAGCACATAACCGTGCAATCAGCTAATCAACAGCAACCTCCCCAACTTGGCTCGAAGCCATATATCAAGACACACTTAACAACTCACATCACTTTTACTCTAATGATGCCACAATGTCATAGTGAGATTAAACTCAAACCATTTACATGTTTGTGAAAACACAGATCATTTAGTACTGAAATCCTCTACAACCCTCGCATTTATTCCCACATCAACTGAGTCCACTCTCTTAAGCGGCCCGAATTTTTAAATTTCAACACATACCCTTCAATTACCCATGAGATCTTCTAACATACACGTAAGGACCATACCACTCAAGAACACTCCGCAGGTAATGACCCTTGCTTCGCCTCAATTTAGTACTTCAGCATACCTTTCACCATCATATACGTTACTCAGTCATTAGTCTTCCTGAGTCCGAACTCATACCGCTGCATGCAATGCACTTCACTTCCCAACTAGGAGGTACGACAATGTTCTTCACGCGCCCATAATTCGGGCTACACATCAATCCACAATAGGAGTCGAATCACTTAACAGTTCATCTATTATCCTGCAGACTTCTTCGTCACTACCAAGTCATATAATTACATCTCGCAGTACTAAAATACTCATCACATGAATACCAAACCGCCATTCCAGCTAATAGGGGCAATACTGAACATATAAGTTCAAAACACTTGCTCACACAATCAGCACCTCGGTGCTCAAGCCATAGGCAAGATCCGGCCTCAAGTCCTCCAGACTGGCCCAACATCAAACTCACGGAGATCACATCTCGCCCTTTGATCGAGGAATCACAAGCCATCAAGGCACCTCTGATACTGAGCGCTAAGGTGCGCATACAAACGCGTGGAAGGAATTTCAAGAGTTTCTTTTCAAGCTGAATCAAGTACGCACGATAAGAATTCCAAGAATGGGAAGTTTTCCTAAAGGTTCTGCAGCCTCTCGAGGATAAATACAGACGTCTCCGTACCGATCCGCGAGACTCTACTAAACCTGCTCATGACTCGTGAGACCTAGTAACCTAGGCTCTGATACCAACTTGTCACAACCCAATTCCCATACCCGGTCGTGATGGCGCCTCTCGTGAAGACAAGGCCAGCCAACTAACCCAAATCCTTTCACTAACAATTATTAAACATGAATGAATAGAAGATACAACTTAATGGCATTAGAAACTGTTTACTACTACCCGATCGGGGTGTCACAAGTCACGAGCATCTAAAGAAACCTTAACACAACTACAGGCCAATAAATATATACAAGTAAAATTTCTGGAAAACAAAAGACAACATCCGGTGCCGCGAACGCTGGCGGTCACCTTGCTCAGCTACAATAACAATACCTTCAATCCGCTAATAGCCCGCTATCGGGTGAACGATACCTGCAACTGCACGCGAGGTGTAGGGAGTAAAGTGAGTACTTCCAACTCAGTGAGTAATAAGAGTAAATAATAACTGAGAGGCGAGAAATCACGTAAGAGCACTCCATCATGCTATATAGGACCGTACAACCCTTTGAGAAAACAGTAAAACCGTGAAAAATGCTTTAGAAAATATCTGGCTCAGTTTAAAAACCTCTTTTGAAAATATCCTTTTCCAACAGTCAAGCAAATGAATGCGTAATCAGATAGTGCAAGTCCGCACATAAGTCAGCCCCTCGGGCACA
>NW_017670611.1:183553-260606 GCF_001879085.1 Nicotiana attenuata
CCCGCGACGCCTTTGACCCCCTCAAAATCGGCCTCCACGCGCGTCGAATCTAACCAAAATCAGAGCGAATACATCACACTATGCCAAGGGAACAATACCCAATCGAAAACAATCAAAATATAGCAAAAATCTCGAAACTAGCAAAACCCGAGCCCCGGGCCCGCTTCTCGAAAAATTACGAAACTTACATTACCGGATTCCTCGTCTTGCCACGAGTCCATACATAACAATAACTCCCAAATCCGAGCTCAAATGACCTATCAAATCCCAATTTGAAATATAAAAACTCAAGCCCTAGCTCTTCCAATTTTTTTCTCCAATTTCTATGAATTAAAGGTTGATTCTTCAAATAAATAGCGTTTCTAGGTCACGAGACTTACCTCCAATCGATTCCCGTCAAAACCCTCTTCAATTCCTACCAAAAAGCTCTTGAGGTGGTTCAAAAATGGAGGAAATATCAAATGGGTCGCGGATGAAATGTCCTTAATTAACCCTTCTGTGATGCCCAGTTCCTTCTATGCGAACGCGAGGGTCCTCTCGCGTTCGCGATGAACAAAATTTCCACAGACCAATTTTTACTCTATGCGAACGCGTAGCACCAGACGCGAACGCGATGCACTCCCAGGCCCTCTTACGCGAACGCGACATCACCATCGCGAACGCGATGAATAAACCAAGCTGGGCCCCAGACTCCTCCTACGCGAACGCGGGGTCCCACCCGCGAACGCGATAACCAACAGTATCAGGCCTACGCGAACGTGGCCTATGCCATGCGAACGCGAAGGCAAAATTATGCCTGCAACAGCTGCTGAAAATCTGCAACACTCCAAGTCAAATTTTCTTCCGTTTGATCACCCGAAATCACCCCGAGGCCCCCGGGACCTCAACCAAAAACACCAACCTACCCCAAAACATCATACGAACTTGTTCCAATCATCAAAACACGTCAAACAACACAAAATCATCAATTCACCACGGATTCAAGCCTAAGTTCTTCAGAAACTTCCGAAATGCACTTTCGATCAAAAACCCGACCAAACGATGTCCGAATGACCTGAAATTTTGCACACATATCCAAAATCACCTAACAAAGCTACAGCAACTCTCGAAATTCCATTCCGACACTCGGATCAAAATCTCACCTATCAACCGGAATTCGCCCAAATTCAAGTTCGCCAATTCAAGCCTAATTCTACACCGGACCTCCAAAATCAATTCCGATCGCACTCCTAAGTCACAAATCATCCCCCGAAGCTAACCGAATCACCGGAAATCACATCCGAGCCCTCTAACTCAATAGTCAACATTCGATTGATTTTTCCAACTTAAGCTTTCCTTAAAGAGACTAAGTGTCTCATTTCTTATCAAAACCAATCAAAATCAACTCTAACACACCACATACCGATAACGAAACATGAAGAAGCATGAAATGGGGGAAACGGAGCAATAACACATGAAACGACGGGTCGGGTCATCACAAAAAGCTCCTCCAAGGCATTTTGCTCCTTGTTTCCTTCTTCAAGTAAACACTCCAACATAAGCTTGAACTCTCCACTTTGGCCATGCTCAACTTCTTCCACTTCCATGGCCCTATAATTTTTATCACAAAAAGTAGAATCATCATAGCGGGGGCTTGGGGAAGGGAAGGACAAATAAGCACATTGATCCCAATGACCATTTTGAAAACCACACTTATCACAAATACTCCACTCATGGGTTTGCGATTGTGCGCATAATCCACCCCCGGGAGAATTTAAACAATTTTGCCACAAGTGTGATCCTCCACAATAAGGACAAGGGTCATCAAAGTATGAATAACTACCATCCGACCAATTTTCATTATATGATGCCATTTTTCAAAAATAAGAAAATAAACAAGAAACAAACAAGAAAAATAGACCAAGGTAAGAAAAATAATTACACAAATATTCACAAGTTTGGACCAAAGCACTTACGCTTATTTCTCAAATAACCTAAATTACGCCAAATTGTTCCCCGACAACGGCGCCAAAATTTGATACGCTCAAATTACACTTTAAGAAATAGTGTAAGGCGGTCGATGTCAAATATAATAACCCAACAAGGTTGGGGTCGAATCCCACAGGGAATAGGCGTGAAAAGGTTACTCGAATAGTGTGTTGCTCGACTAAAGTCGTAATTCTATTCAGTTAACAGTAACAAGAGTGTGAATTAATAGTAACAAGAGTATTGATTGAGTTTGTTTTGAAGTAACAACTAGTTGGAATATTAAGAGTGTAATTAATTGGATTAAAGTAACCAAGGTTGTGTCCCTTTAATGAAGTGTAATGCTATCGGTGTTAATATGATATATTTCTAATGGAAGGTCCTTTTGATATGCAATTGATGTCTAGGTGACTACCCAATATTTCCCAATAGGTGGGTAGTATTTCCTCTATATAATTTCCCAAATGTAAAAGAGTTGCAATTAATACAATCAATATATGCCAAATAAAACCCACTTATTCCTAAGCGATTTTATTAAACAAGGTTTAAAGCCTTGAGTCTTTGATATTTACTTCTACCAAATTCTAACCCACTTTCCCAAGCAAAGAAAGAATTTAATGGCACTTGTTAATGTTTGCAACCTCCAACAATAAATGAAGAATGAGAAGTAAATAAATATCAACCAACCATTATATATATATTCAACGTTAAACACCCATTAACATAACACCCATTTAGGGTCCACAACCTTAGTATTTAGAGTTATCTACTCATACTACAATACAAAAGCAAGAGAATAATAAATGCCATAAAGCTTACAAAGTGAAGATTCTCGACCTAAAAGATGCCAAAAGTGAAGAATATTTAGGTCTTGGAATGTAGCTCAAAAACTAGACAAGATGCGCCCACAAAAACCTAATAAATCTATTTATAGTGTACTGAAAATCGGGCCAAAAAACGGACAAAATTGCCCTTCCAGGTCAGATATGCGACCGCATTTCTGTCGCAGAGAGAACATGCGGTTCGCATTTTGGACATCTTCATCGCGGATTGAAACCCTAAGTTCCAGTCCTTCACCGCATTCTTGTTATGCGATCCGCATTGTAGGAATGCGATCGCATTTTCCGTCGCACTTCCTTCAGTCAGCAGACAGGTTCTGCGGTCGCAGAATGGACCGCATTCTTGACATTAAATTTTGCTCAGTGGTCTGTTGTGATCTGCGATCTCGGTGTCAATTATGCGGTCCACATTATCATTATGCGACCGCATTTCTTCCTTTGCGATGCTGTTTTGCTCTTTTCTTGTCTTTTTGTAACTTTTTGCTTCCATTTCCATACTCTTGGGTCCTTAAACCTCATGTACTGCAAAAACACTAAAATTACATAAATAAGGGAGATAATTACATCTAAAATAAGCTAAAATCTAAGCAGTTAGTATTGAAATGTGCCGAAATTCTCCAGCACATCAACACCCCCAACTTAAACTCTTGCTTGTCCTCAAGCAACTAAAACAACACTAACCTATTCTAGACTCTATCTACAAAACATGAGACAATATTGACCATGGGTGGTGTTAGTTGTTAGTACTTCAAGCATGCATCTACGATTGCTTTACCCTTCCTGAACCCTCACNCGAGTTTATGTTAATTAGCCACGGGTAATAATTCTATATTAGCTTTTTCCGAAGACTAACAAGACTTCCTAATTGAATTATCCCTAAAACAATTAAGAGATTAAGCACTCCCGGATATGGCTACAAGTAGTTCAATCCTATCCCTAGGTAGAATCTATAAAATGAGGGTTAACGCCTCAAGTTCTTGTTAATTAATCTTTTCCAACCCCAAATTATCTTTTCCAAAATTAATTCGGAGTTAATGGGCGAGTCCTAGGGTTAGCTAATCCCTTTGGAAACATTAAAGAACAAGAATAATTAAAGAAATAACAACTCACTTCATAAATAAATGAAAATCATTCAATACATAAGCACAACAAGGTATTTAATCCACACTTTAAATATGAATATTTCCATAAACAAGATTCAAGTGTTGGAAATAAATACTACACACTTAAATATTCAATACAAAGCAAGGAAATGAAGAAATAAACATAAATGGGTAAGAAATCCTTAACCACAAGCTTCAAATCTTCAAGACCCAAGTGTGTGTGAAAAACCCTAGCTTCCACTTGTTCTCACTAAGTCTAAGAACTCAAAAATATGTTAAAGATGTTCAGATGTTGCCAATGATTCTGCTAGGTCGAGTATTTGTGGGTTTGGAAATGAGAAAATGTGAAATGCCTAATTTGCCCAGGTCTGATGCCCGTTGACAGCATCTGCAGGTAAATCCTCGCAGATGCGGATATCTTATCGCAGAAGCGGAATATTGAAGTTTGTCTGGCACCGCAGATGCGGACTCCAAAGCGCAGATGCGCTACCGCAGAAGCGGAAAATAACTCGCAGATGCGATTCCTGGCAAATGATCCATCTTCGCAGATGCGCTTCTACTCCCTACAGATGCGGGATTGCTTCTGCGACAACTCTTCCGCAGATGCGGAATCACTGGAGAGTTTTGCATTGTTTTCACCCTCTTTTGCTCAATTCCACTTCAATTCAATTCAAATCACTTCATGGCACCATTTACCTGAAAATCTAACAATACACACCATAAACGACCTCATATTATAGTTAAAGGACATAAGAGCTAAGGAAAAGAGACTAGAATGAGTTGTAAAATCACCACTCATCAAGTATTCAGCTCAGTAAGTAAATGCAAATCCGAACAGTGTGAAGTACAAAGCTCAGCAATTCTCTACGTACCAATATAGAGAAAGCATGAAAATGCACTATGTACCTCCACTCTCAAGTGCTCAACCACTCGGTACTTTATATGACCATCCGGCCCAGGGAAAATCCATCCCAGAATATATACACATCACTGACAACAGTCACCCAGTACCGAGGAAGGCCATTCCAACCCTGTGGAGAAGATCCATCTCCAGGTATAAGTACTTCGGACAAGATCCATGTCCAGGGAAAATCTATCCCTCAATAATATCAATTGCGCTCTCTAGGGGTGTGTAGACTGCGGAGGGGCTCCTTTCAGCCCAAGCGCTATAACAAGCCAATGAAGGCATAATCAATATCTGATGCGGTGTGCAGCCCGATCCCATAACTGTAACTCATATTCAGGCTCTCGGCCTCACTCAGTCATCACTCTCCAGTCTCACACACACGGGCTCACAATCCCAATAAACTAGCCCGAAACAATGATATGATGTACCAAATAACAATAACCTAGACTAAGACATGATATGATATGCATGAATAAGACTGAGTACAGAATATCAATGAAGCTAAGGATATGACAGCACGAAACGACCTCTCGGGTCTCAACAGTATAGGCGTAAAGCCCTAACTAAATCACATACTCACTACACGGATATCAACAAGAAAGAGTCACTAAGCGGTGCCATGGAATGATCCAGGCCGCAATTCTATGCCCACACGCCTGTCACTTGGCATTTGCGTCACATCAATATTAATCATAGAACACATAGTTCGGGGTTTCGTACTCTCAGAACCAAGTTTTGAAGCGTTACTTACCTCAAACCAAGCCAAAACTCTAACCTGCGATGCCCTTGCCTCTCGATTTGGCCTCCAAAAGCTCCGAATCTAAAAAAAATCAGTATATTATTATCAATATATGCTAAAGGAATGAAACCCATACGAAAATTATCAAATTAGACCAAAAATCCCGAATTTGGCTCAAACCCGGCCCCCGGGCCCACGTCTCGGAATCCGATAAAAATCATAAAACTAGAAAGCCCATTCACTCACGAGTCTATCCATATCAAATTCACCAAAATCCGACATCAAATGATTATTCAAATCCCTAAAATTAACTCTCCAATTCTCCTCCACTTTTCCCCCAATTTTCACCCCAAATCCTCAATTTAGATGTTAAAAATCAAGACACAATCATGGAATTTAACCAAAAACAAGTGAAGAACACTTACCCAATCACTCCTCTGAAAATCCCCTCTAAAAGCACCTTCTCCCGAGCTCTCTATTGAATTTTGAAATTATGAACCCAAACCCTCGTTTTTGAATTTAAACATTATGCCAGATGTTTCCTCTTTGCGAACGCGGTAGTGCCCTCGCGTTCGCGACGCACAAGCTGCCTCAGACCAAAAGTCCCTCCTTCGCGAACGCGAGGACCCACTCACGAACACGAAGACCACTCTGCTTGACCCTACGCGAACGCGGAACACTCCTCGCAAACGCGTAGGCTTATTTTCCTGAAGCTCTAAATGACCGTTGACTCTACGCGAACGCGATGCCCAGGTCGCGAACGCGTAGCCTTAAACTCATGAACCTTCACGAAAGCGGGAACTACATCGCACATGCGAAGAACAACCTAGCTGCCCCTCTCAACATCCCTTCGCGAACGCGGGAGCGCTCTCGCGAACGCGATGAAGGAATTCTATACCAGAAAATTTGCCGACTTCCAAAACCAAAAATTGGTCCGTTTACCACCGAAACTCACCCGAGGCCCTCGGGACCTCAACCAAACATGCCAATACATCCCATAACATTATTCAAACTTAGTCAACCCTTCGAATCATCAAAAACAACACCAAAACACCAAATCAACCTCGGAGTCAAGCCTAAGAACTTATAAACTTTCAAATTCCACAAACAATGCCGAAACCTATCAAATCACCTCTGAATGACCTGAAATTGTGCACACACGTCACAAATGACACTACAGACCTACTCCAATTTTCGGAATTCCATTCCGACCCCGAATCAAGATTTCCACTACCGACCGAAAAACTCCATATTGTTAATTTCGCCAATTCAAGCCTAATTCTACCATGGACCTCCAAATTACATTTCGAACACGCTCCTAAGTCCAAAGTCACCTAAAGGAGCTATCCGAACCATCAGAAATCACATCCGAGATCTTCTACATATATGTCAACATCCGGTTGACTTTTCCAACTTAAGCTTCTAAATTAGAAACTAAGTGTCTCATTCCACTCGAAGACCACTCCGAACCCGAACCAACCAACATGATACGATGAAATACAGCTGAACAACACATAAAGAAGCAGAAATGGGGGGAACGGGGATGTAACTCATGAAACGATCGGCCTGGTCGTTACATCCTCCCCCTCTGAATCAAGCATTCGTCCTCGAACGAGTCTAGAAACATACCTGAAGCCTCAAACAGGTGTGGATATCTGCTCCGCATCTCCTGCTCGGTCTCCCAAGTAGCCTCCTCCACGGGCCGACCTCTCCACTGCACTTTCACTGATGCTATATCCTTTGATCTCAACTTTCAGACCTGCCGCTCCTAAATAGCCACTGGCTGCACGTCATAGGTCAAATCACCGTCTAACTGAACCGTGCTAAAATCCAAAACATGAGACGGATCGCCAATATACTTCCAGAGCATAGAAACATGGAATTCTGGGTGCACACTCGACAAGTTAGGTGGCAAAGCAAGCTCATAAACCACCTCCCCAATCCTCCGAAGCATCTCAAAAGGCCCAATGAACCGAGGGCTCAATTTTCCCTTCTTCCTAAATCTCATAACACCCTTCATGGGTGAAACCTTCAGTAGAAACTTCTCCCCAACCATGTAAGACACATACCGAACCTTCCTGTCAGCACAAATCTTTTGTCTTGACTGCGCTGTAGGAATCCGCTCCTGAATCACTTTCACTTTGTCCAAAGCATCCTGTACCAAGTCTGTACCTAAAAGCCTAGAATCGCCCGACTCAAACCACCTACTGGAGATCTACACCGTCTCCCATATAAAGCCTCATATAGAGCCATCTGAATACTCGACTGATAACTGTTGTTGTAAGAAAACTCCGCGAGCGGAAGAAATTGGTCTCATGAACCCCTAAAATCAATGACACAAGCGCGCAACATGTCCTCCAATATCTGTATAGTGCGCTCAGACTGCCCGTCCGTCTGAGGGTGAAAAGTTATGCTCAACTCAACCTAAGTACCCAACTCTCGCTGCACGGCCCTCCGAAATTGCGATGTAAACTGATTACTCTATCTGAAATGATGGAAACTGGGACACCGTGCAGGCAAACAATCTCTCGGATATAAATCTCAGCTAATTAATCACTCTGAAGAATAGGTAGTACACATAGGAATGAAGTGCGCGGACTTGGTCAGCCGATCCACAATCACCCAAATAGCATCGAACTTCCTCAAAGTCCGTGGGAGTCCAACTACGAAATCCATGGTGATCTGCTCCCACTTCCACTTTGGAATGTCCATCTGCTGAAGCAAGCCACCCGATCTCTGATGCTCATATTTCACCTGCTAAAAATTGAGGCACCAAGCTACAAATCCCACTATATCTTTCTTCATTCTTCTCCACCAGTAGTGCTGTCTCAAATCATGATACATCTTCGCGGCACCCAGATAGATGGAATACCGCGAGCTGTGGACCTCCTCCAGAATCAACTCCGGAAGCCCATCCACATTGGGCACACATATCCAGCCCTGCATCCTCAATACCCCCTTATTACCAATAGTCATATCTCTGGCATCGCCGTGCTGAACTCTGTCCTTGAGGAGAAGCAAATGAGGATCATCATACTGGCACTCTCTGATGCGATCAAACAAGGAAGACCGAGAAACCACACAAGCTAAGATCCGACTGGGCTCCGAAATATCCAACCTCACAAACCGATTGGCCAAGGCCTGAACATCAACTACAAGAGGCCTCTCACCAACAGGAATATATGCCAAACTGCCCATACTCACCGCCTTCCTACTCAAGGCATCGGCCACTACATTTGCCTTCCCCGGATGGTACAAGATAGTAATATCATAGTCCTTTAGCAGCTCCAACCATCTCCGCTACCTAAAATATAGATCCTTCTGCTTGAACAAGTGCTGGAGGCTACGATGATCAGTAAACACCTCACAAGACACACCATAGAGATAATGCCTCCAAATATTCAACGCGTGAACAATGGCAGCCAACTCCAAATCATGAACATGGTAGTTCTTCTCATGGGGCTTCAACTGACGAGAAGCATAAGCAATCACTCTACCCTCATGCATCAACACACATCCAATACCAACTCGAGAAACATCACAATATACCGTATAAGAATCTAAAGCTGATGGCAAAACTAACACTGGAGCCGTGGTCAAGGCAGTCTTGAGCTTCTGAAAGCTCGCCTCACACTCATCCGACCGCATGAAAGAAGTACCCTTTTGAGTTAATTTGGTCAACAGTGATGCTTAGATGAAAATCCCTGAACGAACCGGCGGTAATAATCCACCAAACCAAGAAAGCTGCGAATCTCTGTGGCTGAGGACGGTCTGGGCCAACTCTGAACCGCATCTATCTTCTTCGGATCAACCTGAATACCTTCACTGGACACTACATGCCCCAAGAAAGCCACTGAACTGAGCCAAAACTCACATTTGGAGAACTTTGCATAAAGCTTCTCCTCTCTCAACCGCTGCAATATAACTCTCAAATGCTTAGTGTGTTCTTCCTAACTACGCGAGTACACCAGAATATCATCAATGAATACAATAACAAACGAGTCGAGATAAGGCCGAAACACGCTGTTCATAAAATGCATGAACGCTGCTGGGGCATTGGTCAGCCCAAAAGACATCACAAGGAACTCATAATGGCCATATCGGGTCCTGAAAGTTGTCTTAAGAATATCCGACTCCCTGATCTTCAATTGGTGATACCCTGACCGAAGATCAATCTTGGAGAACACTCTCGCTCCCTGAAGCTGGTCAAATCAATCATCAATACGAGGCAAAGGATACTTGTTCTTGATTGTGACTTTATTCAACTGCCTGTAATCAATGCAAATCCTCATAGTGCCATCCTTTCTTCTTCACAAATAGGACAGGTGCACCCCACGGTGACACACTAGGCCGAATAAACCCCTTATCAAGGAGTTCCTGAAGCTAATCCTTCAGCTCTTTCAACTCCGCTTGTGCCATACAATACGGTGGAATAGAGATGGGCTGAGTTCCCGGCACCAAATCAATACCAAAGTCAATATCCCTATCCGGTGGCATGCCCTGTAGGTATGCAGGAAACACATCCGGGAAGTCCCTCACACCAGGACCGAATCAATACTAGGGGTCTCTGCACTGACATCCCTCACAAAGGCTAAATAAGAAAGACAACCCTTCCCAACCATTTGCTGGGCCTTTAAGAATGAAATCACCCTACTAGGAATATAATTTGATGAACCTCGCCACTCAATCCGTGGCACACCCGGCATAGCCAACGTCACTGTCTTACCATGATAGTCCAAAATAGCGTGACACGAAGATAACCAATCCATGCCCAATATCACATCAAAATCAACCATACTAAGCAACAAGAGGTCCACTCGGGTATCCAAACCCCCAATAGTCACCATACAAGACTGATATACGCGGTCCACAACAACAGTATTGCCCACCAAAGTAGATAGACGAACAGAATGAGCAAAATATGATGACAGATATGAAAAAGTGGAACCAGGGTCAAATAATACAGAGGCATCTCTGTGTCAGACTGAGACAATACCTATAATCACAACATCTGAAGCAATAGCATCTGGTCTGGCAGAGAGTGCATAGAAACGGGCATGACCACCACCTGATCGGCCTCCCCCACTAGGGCAACCCATAGCTGACTGACCTCTACCCGAGCTGGCTGGGCAGGTGGGGAAGTAACTGGTGCTGAAGCCCAAGGCTGACTCCTCTACTGGGATGAACCTCCCGTAAGATGGGGGCAGAATCTCTTGATATGACCCAAATCTCCACACTCGAAGCAACCTCTCCCGGTAAATAACGGTGGTGACTAAAGGGAGCCCCGAGCATCGGGATACCCACTAGAAGAACCAGGCATAGATGAACCCTGAATTGATAGTGTACGAGTCGAACTTTGAGCTGGGAGGGCACTGAGAGATGAGTGACCCTAATATGAACGGTGGGAACCATGGCCAGATGATCCACCACGGTGACCCGATCGAGCATGTCTGAATGGACGGCCTCTACCGTGCTGAAACTAACCTCTAGAAGGAACACCACCAAAACTGCCAAATCCCCGAGGCCTCTTGGCCTCCCTCTCAACTCGCTCCTGGCGGCGAACTGACTCTATCTCTCTAGCAATGTCAACCACCTCCTCAAAAGAAGCGCCAGATACCCTCTCTCTGGTAAGAAAAATCCATAGCTGATAAGTGAGGCCATCAACGAACCTCCTGATCCTCTCCCTATCCGTGGGAACTAGCTAGATAGCATGACGGGCCAACTCGGAGAATCTCATCTCATACTGCATCACGGTCATATCCTCCTGACGCAACAGCTCGAACTGCCAATGCAGCTCCTCTCTACGGGAATGCAGTACATATTTCTCTAGGAAGAGAATGGAGAACTGATGTCAGGTAAGAGGCGCTGCACCAACATGCCTAAGCCTCTCATAAGCCTCCCACCAAATGAAGGAAGCTCCAGAAAACTAAAAAGTAGTAAATGAGACCCCACTGGTCTCCAGAATACTCGCTGTACGTAGAATCCTCTGACACTTGTCCAAGAAACCCTAGGCATCCTCGCCCTCTGCACCACTAAAAGTCGGAGGCTAAAGTCTACCAAACCTCTCCAATCGATGCTGCTCGTCATCAGGCATAACTGGTACCACAAAATCCTAAGCAGGTGCAACCTGCTGGGCTGGTGGTGCCTTCGGTATCTGTAGTCCTTGAACGACCTGCTTGGGTGTACGAGCGGCTAGAGTCTGAGTGCCTCCCCCGGCCGGAGAAGTAGCTGCTGTAGTAGAAACTGCGACCGCCTGAGCAAGACTGGTGCACACGGTCAAGATCTGAGCCAAGGTCTCCTGAAGACCTAGAATAATAATAGGCACAGCCGGTGCCTGAGCTGGTCCTGCTGGAGCGTCCACAACAGGGAACTGATCATGAACTGGAGCGGCTGGTGGATCTGCAGGTGCTGACCTAGCTGTTGTGTGGGCTACACCCCTGCCCCAACCACGTCCTCAACCGCGACCTCAGCCTCTAGTGGCCCTAACTGGTGGTACTGGTGGTAGTCCATCCTGATCGATAGCACGTGTCCTCACCATCTGTGAGAGAATAAAATAATAAGAGTTCAGTTACAAGAATCAACAGATTCGCACGGCAAGAATTCAAAAATGTTAAGTTTTTCCTAAAGGTTCTGCAGCCACCCGAAGATAAGTACAGACGTCTCCGTGCCGATCCGCAGGACTCTACTAAACCCGCTCATGACTCATGAGACCTATGTAACCTAGGCTCTGATACCAACTTGTCACGACCCCAAAACCAACCCGGTCGTGATGGCGCCTATTGTGAAGCTAGGCCAGCCGAAATGTTTCCAAAGTAGTTCCACATTTCATTTAAAGCTTAAATAACAATCTTTTCAACTGAATTTCTATAAAAGATGTAAAGTCAAAACAAAATAATTACGGAAAACAAAAGCCCGACCTCGGGTGTCACTAAGTCATGAGCAATACTACAGTCGTTCTGAAACAAAACAAGACCAAAAATAGTCTGGAAATAGTCAAAGTACACTAGAAGGAAGATAAAGAAGGAGAAAGGCGGAACTGTGATCGCTAGGCAGCTACCTCGTTATCTCCGTGATAACCCGCGACCGGAGTAGTCAACAGCCGCTACCATACCCTGAGATACCTGGATCTGCACACAAGGTGCAAGGGGTAACGTGAGTACACCAACTCAGTAAGTAACAAGTCCAAACTATGGACTGACAGGTAGTGACGAACTAAACCTCAATAGGTAACACAATTAAACTGTACAGTAAAGTAGGCATGCTTGCAGTTCAAGTATTCAGCTCAACAGTAAGTAAATGCAAATCTGAACAGTGTGAAGTATAAAGCTCAGCAATTTTGTACGTACCAATGTAGAGAAATCATGAAAATGCACCATGTACCTCCACTCTCAAGTGCTCTACCACTCGGTACTGTATATGGCCATCTGGCCCAGGGAAAGTCCATCCCGAAATATATACACATCACTGACAACAGTCACCCAGTACCGAGGAAGGCCATTCCAGCCCTATGGAGAAGATCCATCTCCAGGTATAAGTACTTCAGACAAGATCCATGTCAGGGGAAGATCCATCCCTCAATAATATCAACTGTGCTCACAAGGGGTGTGTAAACTTTGGAGGGGCTCCTTTCAGCCTAAGCACTATAACAAGCCAATGAAGGCATAATGAATAATCTGCTGCGGCGTGCAGCCCGATCCCATAACTGTCACTCATATTCAGGCTCTCAGCCTCACTTAGTCATCACTCTCCAGTCTCACACACACGAGGTCACAATGCCAATAAACTAGCCCGAAACAATGATATGATGTACCAAATAATAATAATCGAGACTAGGATATGATATGATATGCATGAATAAGACTGAGTACAGAGTATCAATGAAGCTAATGATATGATAGCAAGAAACGACCTCTCAGGTCTCAACAGTATAGGCGTGAAGCCCTAACATGGTATTTAGCATGATTTACAACTTATCAACTAAATCACATACTCACTACACGGATATAAACAAGAAAGAGTCACTAAGCGGTGCCATGAAATGATCCAGGCCACAATTCTCATGGTGCACGCCCACACGCCCATCACTTGGCATTTGCGTCACCTCAATATTAATCATAGAACACATAGTACGGGGTTTCGAACCCTCAGAACCAAGTTTGGAAGCGTTACATACCTCAAACCAAGCCAAAACTCTAACCCGCGATGCCCTTGCCTCTCGATTGGGCTTCCAAATGCTCCGAATCTAACCAAAATCAGTATATTATCATCAATATACGCTAAAGGAATGAAACCATACGAAAATTATCAAATTAGACTAAAAATCCTGAATTTGGCTCAAACCCGGCCCCTGGGCCCACGTCTCAGAATCCAATAAAAATCACAAAACTAGAAAGCCCATTCACTCACGAGTCTACCCATATCAAATTCACCAAAATCCGACATCGAATGGTCATTCAAATCCCTAAAATTAACTCTCCAATTCTCCTCCACTTTTCCCCCAATTTTTACCCCAAATCCCCAATTTAAATGTTAAAAATCAAGACACAATCATGGAATTTAACTAAAAATAAGTGAAGAACACTTACCCCAATCACTCCTATGAAAATCCCCTCTAAAATCGTCTTCTCCCGAGCTCTCTATTGCATTTTGAAATTATGAACTGAAACCCTCGTTTTTGAACTTAAACATTTTGCCCAGATGTTTCCTCTTCGTGAACGCGGTAGTGCCCTCGCGTTCGCGAAGCACAAGCTGCCTCAGACCAAAAGTCCCTCCTTCGCGAAAGCGAGGACCCACTCGCAAACGCGAAACCACTTTGCTAGACCCTACGCGAACGCGGAACACTCCTCCCGAACGCGTAGGCTTATTGGCCAGAAGCTCCAAATGACCATTGACTTTATGTGAACGCGATGCCCAGGTCGCGAACGCGTAGCCTTAAACTCATGAACCTTCGCGAACGTGGGAACTACATCACGAACACGAAGAACAACCCAGCTGCCCCTCTCAACATCCCTTCGCAAACGCGGGAGCCCTCTCACGAATGCGATGAAGGAATTCTCTACAACAAAATACCAGAAAATCTGCCGACTTCCAAAACCAAGAATTAGTCCGTTTACCACTCGAAACTCACCCAAGGCCCTCGGGACCTCAACCAAACATGCCAACACATCCCATAACATCATTCAAACTTACTCGAGCCTTCGAATCACCCAAAACAACACCAAAATACCAAATCAACCTCGGATTCAAGCCTGAGTACTTATAAACTTTCAAATTCCACAAACAATGCCGAAACCTATCAAATCACCTCTGAATGACCTAAAATTTTGCACACACATCACAAATAACACTACGGACCTACTCCAATTTCTGGAATTCCATTCCGCCCCCGATATCAAGATTCCTACTGCCGACCGAAAAACTCCAAAATTTTCAATTTCGCCAATTCAAGCGTAATTCTACCACGGACCTCAAAATTACATTCCGAACACGCTCTTAAGTCAAAAATCACCTAACGGAGCTATCCGAACCATCAGAAATCACATCCGAGATCTTCTACACATAAGTCAATATCGGGTTGACTTTTCCAACTTAAGCTTCTAAATTACAGACTAAGTGTCTGATTCCACTCCAAGACCACTACGAACCCGAACCAACCAACATGATACGATGAAATATGACTGAACAACACATAAAAAATCAGAAATGGGGGAAACGGGGCTGTAAGTCATGAAACGACCGGCCGGTTCGTTACAGTAATATATACTAGTTCTAGGCACGCGCGTTGCAGGTATACTCTAATATCAATTAGTATTAACTTTTTAAGAATTATATAAATATAAAACTTTGAAGTAAAAATTCTATAAATACACAAGAAACAATATAAATGAGTACTATTTTGTGGATAACATCAACAATAAGTAAAAAGATGGAGAAATTAGAAAGCAAAATGAACAAGATGGGGATAAATGTGAAGTGGTCCTAAGGTTCTTCAACAATAGATATAATTCTATATTTTCAATGGGTAAAACAATTAGAAATTTAAAATTAAGTACATATAAGCTGTATTTATATAAATGAGTAGTTTTGTAGGAGAGTTCTTGACATTTTAATTTCTAATTAACTAATAATATTAACCTATAAGTTGTACCCGGGCTTCTCCTCTTTCCACCTTTTAGCATTGTGTCTGCATAAATAATCTTTAGTTTTCAAGTAGTCCCGCAAGATTTTAAGATGCTTCAAACTTTTCACCCTCACAAGATAATTGGTTTATTTTACCTTATCTTGATAAAACAAATAAATTATATAGTGATTTTAGAAAAAGAGAAACGATACAATATACATGAACGGACAATCAGTTATGTATAATGATCACGCCCAACTATGCCTTATAAAAAGGACAATGCGGTCGTTGCAAATATAATCCGGTTTACAAGTCCGGAGTCGAATCCCACAGAGAACTAAGGTTTAGCTACAGTTGTTCACTATCACCAAGAAGACAAGCTTGAACAATTCCTAACTTATAGATATTAAGATTCTTGTGTTTAACTACTTAACTAACAAATTAAAATAGTGAATTAACAACTAAAGATATTGAGGGTTAGAGAAAAGATTAGGGAGGTCTAGAGTTATGATTTCCCCTATTGTCGGAATCCTTCCCGCTACGTCTTCTATAATTTCGCCTAAGTATTCTCTACCGATCATGAGCACTCATATTACCATAACTCTCTCCCGAGTAATTACGACAATTTACTAGACGCACTCTCCCGAGCTACGCTAGCTGGCTTTTAATACAGCTCACTTCAGATCGCACCCAAGGCTTCGTTATCCCTAATCCTACCTTTAAACCCTCGGTTATTGATCCCTCATATACTCTGGGAGTGGTGTTGTTCAACAATTACCTAAATATGCACTCTCTCCCGAGTTATGCATACTAAATAGGCACAGCTAATTGAGAGCTCTTCAATCAACCAGAATATAAACGTAATTGAACAAATAGAGAAAAGCTATGACTCAATTATATAAAAACATAACAAGAATTTATCCTACAAAAGGTTCTATCAAAACTCTAGATAACAAATTAGCTATTCATAATAGTATGTAAAACTACAATACTAAAAGTCATAACCAACAATGAGAAATAGGAAGAGGAAGGAAAAACTTGTAGAAGAATTCTCCGCCTTGCTCCCAATGTGTTCTTTCCTCCAAGGGTGTTGTCTAATCCTAAAGTAGTGTCTCTCCGCCTCCTTAGGTCTAATTTGTGTCCAAAATATGTCCTCCTTAGGTCTAGGCCGGCCTCCTTTGTTTTATATAGGGTTTAGGACTTAAAATCCCATGTTTTACACTTTAGCCCCTGAAATTTACGCTTCCCACCGCGGTTTCACCGCGATCGCGGTGGAACCGCGGCCAAACGCCCTCGCGGATTCTTCATTCTTCAGAAACTGCCTTCCACCGCGGTTCTGCCGCGGTCGCGGCCGCGGTCGCGGCAAAACCGCGGTTTTTCACCCTATTCCGTTTGAAATTTGGAAAAACGTAAAACATGAAAGTTGTAGCCCTTTGAGTTAGCTTTCCAACCATATATTGTGGAGCCCAAATGGAGTTCTGAGTAAAAAGTTATGTCTATTTTACTAGACAGTGCGCAATATGCCTCCTCAAGTCTTCGTTCGTACTTAATTATCAAATTTGACCCCCGAACACGATCCCGGCTTAATTCCTTGAGCTTTTACTCAGACTTCAAAGCTTCAAATCACTTAAATTCATTCCATAACATCTATATAGCTCGGAATCACACCTACAAGGCATAAAACACACAATTAGTGCAAAACACTAGCGATTAAAGCGCAAACTCAATTAAAGTGCAGTAGATTCGAGTGTAATAAGCGACTAAAATATGCAATTATAGCCTATCATCAACACCCCACACTTAAACCATTGCTCGTCCTCGAGCAATCAAACTACACTATTTTTTATAGACACGACCTTTTTAAACAATTCTCCTAACTCATCACACCAAGAGTATTTAAAATGAACTAAGCACAAAAGCGTAACATCTTCACCTCAAGATTTGACTCACAAGTACCACACGTTATTCACAACTCACCCACTTACTCTAATATAGAGGTGACTGACATTACCTTTCCTTCATGAATCAAGTGCCCTCACACAACAAAAGAGAGTAGTTCCACACAATAAAATTTAAGAACACTTAGGAACTCAAGATAGAAAGAATTCACTCACTCTCAGAAATAACATTCATATGCCACAAAAGATGCACCATAAGCTTGCCCGTAGTGTACTACTCCACTAATCGAGCTCATTCAATCTTGGATCAATTAGGACTTTATTTGGTTGTAATGTAGGCTACGGGACGGGTAGGATACATTTAGATATAAGAGTGACTACACCTCCCTAAGCACTTTAATACATACATTTTAACATTTAAACCCCATACTTATGTCAAACCAAAACTCCACCTTCACATCAATGTATATTACCCCATTCTTCTTTAAGCACACTTACATCAAGAGCCACCACTTATCAAGGAATTTTTTTTTCACAAGAATCCAACTATTTTTTTTTCCAATTCAAGTAGCTCTTACTTTTTCAAAACAGTGCACCTTTCTCCTTATTTCATTAGTTCCACTCAAAAGCCAAACCAACCACCCCACACTTTAACTTTTACAAAGTTCATAAACAATTCAAGTGCTCATGAGAGGTTACAATGGTTCAAATAGATGGTTAATTCGAACAAATGGGTAAGGCTTGTAATGTGGTTGCCAAAGAAACAGGATTACAGGCTCAAAGGGGTTAACTACGATACATAATAATTAGGCGGGTAAAATATACATATCTGGCTCAACAAAGAAATGCCTATATCACTTCCTAGACTGAATAAAACTACTATTTCGCTTTGCAAACACACGGGGCAAGTTCTAGGCATCAAATGCAATGCACAGAATATCACAAAACCTTACACACACATGGCACATAACTCACTCAGGATTGGATTCATCAAGACACCCTAGTCAGAGCAGTTAAGCAAATTTAAGATCATACAATTTAAGGTACTTATACAAGAGTCAAAAACTGAGCCTAAGCGTCACAGCCAAAGTACTCACTATTCTCAAGGCATAACAAAGTCAAGAGATATTGCTTCATTTCAAAACAAAACACAATGGCTCCTATTCCCAAAAAAAAAAAAAACTACACCCGGTTCAAATAAAACCCTTGGAAAAGAACCGTGGTTTAAAGAAAAACCAAGGGGTAATTGCTACACTACCTAACAAAACAAAAAATCTTTTTGGTATTTTCTTTAGACTTACTTCCCTCAAGAAAACTGTCTAGAAGATCCGTCATCAGGAAAAGTCCAATCTTTTAAAAAAAACAAACACAGCTAAAGTAGCATGAAAAACCACCCAGACAATCTCCTCACCCCACACTTAAAATTGTGCATTGTCCCCAATGCACACCCATACATACAAGAGGGTAAAAGAAACTCCCTGGTAGGCCAAAGGCCGAAGCACTAGCAGTTCATGGGGTACTCAGACTTCTCCCAAGCTTGGTCCTTCGTGTGGGTACCTCACACTTAGTTCCAACCATTTGGTTTGCTGATGCATCCTTCCAATACCTTTGCTTTCCATGCTCCTAGAAAATAAAAAAATTGACACTACAAAAATAATACAATTAAAAAAAATAAAAATAAAAAATAAATAAAAGAAAGCAATAAAGCTGGGTTGCCTCCCAACAAGCGCTTGATTTAACGTCGCGGCACGACGTGAATCACTTTCTGCCTCCACTTTGAACTTATGAATCGGACCCCAAGTTTTGATTCTGCTCTATGATCATGCTCCTGGGGTGGTGGAACGAATCTGGCTGGCCCAATAAAATAATGTAGTATTCTGCACTTCTTGGCCTTTATATGAGGTGTGTAATCCCGACTTTCTGGCAAGAAGAATTCCAGAATGTAAGCACTTTGTTCCTCATTCCTCGACTCCTCAAATGGCTCGGACGACTCTATTTCCATATCATCATCTAAACACAATGTGGAAAAATGCTTGGAGTGAGGACCAATGCGCTCAACTACATGAACATTGGGACTATCTACATTCTCAACACTAATGACAATAGAGTCAACTAAATATGTATCCTCAATATTCTTGGTTGACTCTAGTATCTCTTCTACAACATCGACATCCTCAAAATCTAGTGTGATTGATTGTTGGTGTTCTACTCTAGCCTCCTCCTCTAGCTCATCAATTTCTGTTTCTAATTCACGCTCTTCTTGGATACTATTCACAATATTGGCTTATTGTGCATTAAAAACTTCAACCAGTTGATTCATGTGAACTTTCAAGTTGTGAATAGTTTCCTCCTGCCTTTCCATCCGCAGTAGTAATTTACTCTGTTGTTCCAAAATGCACTTTAACATATCTTCGAGCTTCTTTAGGTCAGCTTCCCTAGGTTCTTTGTTCCTATTAACTTCACCAGAAAAAGAAGAACCATCAAAGTAAGGGGTTGGGGGAAGGTGAGAAATATAAGCACAACCGTGAAAGTGACCATCTTGACCACTACACATATCACACACATTCCACACATAAGATTGAGTTGGTGCACAAAACTCGCTCTCAAGAATTTTTTGATAATTTTGCCCTGGGTGGTTTCCTTCACAATATGCATAAGGAGGATCGAAAGTAGAATTACCAACAACAAAATTCTTATAATTCCATGATGTCATGTTTCTCAAATAAACAAATAAAACTAAAATAAAAAAAAATCAAATAATAAAATAAAAGTTCAAACTTGAAACCTAGCAATATGTACACCTACAACTACACCGTTAGTTCCCCGGCAACGGCGCCAAAATTTGATCACGCCCAACTATGCCTTATAAAAAGGACCATGCGGTCGTTGCAAATATAATCCGGTTTACAAGTCCGGAGTCGAATCCCACAGAGAACTAAGGTTTAGCTACAGCTGTTCACTATCACCAAGAAGACAAGCTTGAACAATTCCTAACTTATAGATATTAAGATTCTTGTGTTTAACTACTTAACTAACAAATTAAAATAGTAAATTAACAACTAAAGATATTGAGGGTTAGAGAAAAGATTAAGGAGGTCTAGAGTTATGATTTCCCCTATTGTCGGAATCCTTCCCGCTATGTCTTCTATAATTTCGCCTAAGTATTCTCTACCGATCATGAGCACTCATATTACCGTAAATCTCTCCCGAGTAATTACGACAATTTACTAGACGCACTCTCCCGAGCTACGCTAGCTGGCTTTTAATACAGCTCACTTCAAATCGCACCCAAGGCTTCGTTATCCCTAATCCCACCTTTAAACCCTCGGTTATTGATCCCTCATATACTCTGGGAGTGGTGTTGTTCAACAATTACCTAAATATGCACTCTCTCCCGAGTTATGCATACTAAATAGGCACAGCTAATTGAGAGCTCTTCAATCAACCAGAATATAAACGTAGTTGAACAAATAGAGAAAAGCTATGGCTCAATTATATAAAAACATAACAAGAATTTATCCTACAAAAGGTTCTATCAAAACTCTAGATAACAAATTAGCTATTCATAATAGTATGTAAAACTACAATACTAAAAGTCATAACCAACAATGAAAAATAGGAAGAGGAAGGAAAAACTTGTAGAAGAATTCTCCGCCTTGCTCCCAATGTGTTCTTGCCTCCAAGGGTGTTGTCTAACCCTAAAGTAGTGTCTCTCCGCCTCCTTAGGTCTAATTTGTGTCCAAAATATGTCCTCCTCTTTGTTCTAGGCCGGCCTCCTTTGTTTTATATAGGGTTTAGGACTTAAAATCCCATGTTTTACACTTTAGCCCCTGAAATTTACGCTTCCCACCGCGGTTTCACCGCGATCGCGGTGGAACCGCGGCCAAACGCCCTCGCGGATTCTTCATTCTTCAGAAACTGCCTTCCACCGCGGTTCTGCCGCGGTCGCGGCAAAACCGCGGTTTTTCACCCTGTTCCGTTTGGAATTTGGAAAAACGTAAAACATGAAAGTTGTAGCCCTTTGAGTTAGCTTTCCAACCATATATTGTGGAGCCCAAATGGAGTTCTGAGTAAAAAGTTATGTCTATTTTACTAGACAGTGCGCAATATGCCTCCTCAAGTCTTCGTTCGTACTTAATTATCAAATTTGACCCCCGAACACGATCCCGGCTTAATTCCTTGAGATTTTACTCAGACTTCAAAGCTTCAAATCACTTAAATTCATTCCATAACATCTATATAGCTCGGAATCACACCTACAAGGCATAAAACACACAATTAGTGCAAAACACTAGCGATTAAAGCGCAAACTCAATTAAAGTGCAGTAAATTCGAGCGTAATAAGCGACTAAAATATGCAATTATAGCCTATCATCATATAATTTGCATTAAGTATATGAATTTGATGTTGTATTAAATTATTTAAATGAATATAGCCTATTACTCATGCAACTTTTCAAATTCTCTAGATCCTTTTATAGCATTTAAAGGTCATGTGGTTTGGTTTATATAGGAATGATTTACTCCTCCCGTTCACTTTTGCTCATCCATTCTACCAAAAATATATTTTTACATTTACTTGTCCACTATACTAAATAAAGAGAAAAGCAATTTTTTTCTTCTTGTTTTACCCTTATCATTAACTACCCATTCCCCAAGACTTTTGGAAATGCTATAATTATTATGATTAAAATTGTAAAATACATAATTCATTTATTTTTTCTTAAAGGAAGTGCAAAATCAAAAGTGCACGGAGGGAGTATTTGTTTTAAGGATATTATAGTCTTTTAATTTTATAATTTTATTTTAGTCTTTCAATGTCTTACTTTGAGGCTTCCCAGTTATAATATAGTGATATGACATAATGAATTTATATTATGTTCATTAGGACCCAAGGAGATGAATATGCTGAAGCATGAGATTGAAGTACTACAGAGAGGCTTAAACTATATTTCTCATTCCACAATCTAACTAAGTTTACTTTTTAAATGACATTGCACATAGTACATTTGCAATTTTCTAAAGAGTTGTCTTCAATCCAACATGAAAGTATATAAAATATAATGAATTAATTAAAATTTGCAGTGTCTTTAAAATGTGTATGATAACGGTTGAACGTACATGGCAACCCATTAGAAAATGCGTATAATAATGATTGAACGTATGGCAACCCATTATTGGGATTATTCTTTCATGAGTATGGTGAATTATTTATTACCACAACATTAAGTATAAAACATCATTTAATTGGAGGTAATTTTAATTTTAGGTAGAGGGTAATTTTAATCAGTTTTTGAAGGATATTTTAGTAAATTAACTTCACCTGAAAGTGTTCATGCTTATAATATATGTTTTTTTGGTGAAAGAATTTTTTTTATTCATCACCAGACAAAACATATGCATCTCCGGCAGTCTAATAACAGAACAAAAATTAATAGCTACTGTACATTATCTCCTATAAACTATCTCTATAGCTTATTTACATTTTGCCTAATGGTGTTCTAGCTGTATAAATTCCTTAGCCAAATCCTATCATCATCCTTCTTCCTTCGATCCAGGCAGTCTCACATTCGATGTATGCATTCTTCTTTCACTTGTTTGCCTAAGTTATGTGGCCTTGGGACTTTTCTTTGCCACATTGCTTCATTTCATCCCTTCCATATACCATATATCAGCGCAGACATAATGGCTATAATAATGTTTCTCCTTATTCGCCCTTTTACATTTCTTGTAATTCTTTTCCAAAGACCTTCCAATTTCATGTTCTGCACTCCTATCCTCAGCCATTTTAGTGTCTCAGTGATGCAGACTTTGGAGAAACGACATTCAAAGAACAAGTGTGATATGGTCTCTATAGCTTGACCATATATCATACACAAGTTGTCTTGACTTATTCCTATTCATGCCAGTCTGTCCTTTGGTTGTAGTCTTTCATGCATGGTTAACCAGCGTATAAAGCTACGCTTGGATATATTTAAGATGTTCCACACCCGAGCTCGATGTTGTTATGCTGCATGACTTCCCGTTAGCCATTCATATCCATTTCTAATCGTGTATTTTTTACCTTGAGAGATCCAGTGGTTATTCACATACCCATTTGCCATTTTATCTTTGATATGGCATATTTTCTTCCAATACTAACTGCTGTCTTGAGGTACTTTATAGTCCCACCAAGATTCTCCTTTTATGTACAGGTGATTAACCCACTTCACCCATAGGTTATCTGCTTTCTGGGCAATATTCCATCCATATTTTCCTATTGCAGCATCATTCCAGTCCACACATTCTGTAAATCCTAGCCCCCCTTCCTTTTTTGGTCTACATACCAGATCCCAGGCTATCAATGGTACCCTGTTTGTGTTAACCTTCCCATCCCAGAGATAATTCCTGCATATAATTTTTATTCTTTTCAGGAGTGCTCTAAGTAGTATGAAGATAGATGTCCAATACACATGTGCGTGCATTAGTATTGAGTTTATCAGCTGCACTCTACCCGCATATGATAGTGTTTTTGATCCCAACCTCTGATTTTAGCAATTAGTTTATCTACCAACATTTCACAATCTACAACAGATATCTTCCTTGATGTAATAAGGACTTCGAGGTACCTGAATGGGAGCTTGCACTTCTGGTAGCCAGTAATCTCACATAAGTCTTCCAATTGTTGCACATTCATGTTGACACTAAAGATGTTTGATTTTCCTGCATTGGTAGTTAATCCTGATGCCTATGAGAAAGTCTTCAATCCTCTGAGCATTAACATGTGATAGTCTCCTTTGCAAAATAGAAGAACATCATTAGCAAAACAGAGATGGTTCAGCTTGATGCTTCAACATTTTGTGTGGAACTCAAACCCCTCTTGTTGTGTCACCAGTTTCAATATTCTTGTTAGATACGCCATGCATATGACAAACAGTAAAGGTGATACAGGGTCCCCTTGTCGAAGTCCTTTTTCCCTATGATCTTCCCATATAAACCTCCATTGATTGCAACTATATATTGGGGAGTCGATATGCAGGCCATGATCCATTTGATGAACCTTGCTGGGAAGTTCAAAGAATGTAACATTTCCTCCACAAATGCCCATTCCAGATAGTTGTATGCTTTTCTAAGATCAATTTTTATTAAGCAGCTCTTCGTCGTATTCTTTCTGTTGTACAGCCTCACTAGGTCCTGGCAAATTAGTATATTTTGTACAATTGTTCTACCTGCTACAAAAGCACTTTGATTCTCCGAGATTATACAAGGCAGTATATATTTGAGCCTGTTACACAGCATTTTTGATATCACTTTGTATATTGTGTTGCAGCAAGCAATTGGACGATAGTCTCCCACTTTATCTACATTCTTTGTTTTTGGAATTACTGTTATCACTGTGCTATTCAGTGCCTTCAACATCTTCCCTGAAGGAAAGAATTCTAATACGCCCTCTGTTAAATCCTTCCCTACAGTGCTCCAGCAATCTTTAAAGAAGTTGCTCCCATATCTATCTGGCGCTGGTGCCTTTTCTCCATTAATGCTCCATAGTGCTTGTTTTACCTCTGCACTTGTGAAATCAGCTTTAAGCACTACCCTCTGTTCTTCATTCATAGTAGGTCCTGCTCTAACTAGGCTGCTGGAGACGTGTTCTCTATTTTCTTTTTTCTTTCCCAGTAATGCTGTGTAGAACTCAACAAAAGCCCTTGCAATTCCATAAATATTATTTATTGTTTAACCCACATCTTCACTTATAGAGAATATCATGTTTTCATTCCTTCTTGCTTTCATGAAGCTATGAAACATCTTTGTGTTTCGGTCTCCTTGAGTTAACCACTGTACCTTTGTCTTCTATCTAATGTATAATTCACTTTCTACCTTCAGTCTGGTATAAGTCTTTGATAGCTTCTGCTCCTCTTCTATGAGTATTTTGTTCATGGGATCAAGTTGAACCTTTCACTAGCAAGCCCACAATTATTCTTTAGCTTGTTCTGCACTAAGTACTACTTCATTAAATGAAGCCCTGTTTAGCCCCTTTAGAACCCCCTTCAGCCTGTTTAATTTTCCCACTAGTTGGTACATCTTTGTCCCTGTACACCTTGCCTCCCAGCTTCTCTTGACTTTGTCTTGAAAATTTGGTGTTGTTTTCCACATGTTGAAGTATTTGAATGGTTTGCTTTTGTTTGTGATCCCCTCCTCCCAGTGTACCACTGCAGGACAGTGATCATACAAACCTTCACTTATGAAGTTTACTTCTGAGGCTAGTAATCTGTTATCCATTATGTATTGACCATTACCTTGTCTATCCTACTCATGAATCTGTCTTCTCCACTTTGCTTATTATTCCAAGTGTAGAAGGCCCCAGTGGATATCAACTCTTGAAGACCACAAGCTTCCATACATTGCCTGAAATCTTTCATTTTTGTCCTTGTAACAGGGCTACCCACTCTTTCCTCTCTACTCAGAACACTATTATAATTACCCATGACAGCCCATGGACCTTGTATATGGGTACATAGGTCCTCCAGGTCCGTCCACAATCCCATTCTCAATGCTATGTCATTGTAAGCATATACTATTGTAAGACAGTACTGCTTTCTTTTTCCTCTGTGTTTTACTATACAGTGTATACATTGATCTGTTGATCTATCTATACCAACTTCATACATATTTGGCTTCCGCACCACCCAAATCCTCCCTCCATTATGTTGTTCTAGGTTTGTTGTAAACGACCATCCATTCCACAGATTAAGAGTAGCTTTGTGTGCTTTGGCTCTCTTAATCTTAGTCTCCAGGAGTCCAAATAGGCCTACCAGACAATTGTGCATAAACAGATTGACTTCCCTCTGTTTATCCAGCCTATTTAGACCCCTGTTACTCCAAAAGCTATCTTATCCATTAGAATTGGGGCTTTCCCCACCCCTTCCAAGTTTGGTTCCTGTATCCCCTAGGTCCTCCTTGGGGTTAGAGGCACTAGGTTTGGATCTCTCTGCTTCATTCCTTGAGTCTGTCCCAAAGATTCAAAAGTGTTCTTAGTACTAATCACCATTATTTTGTTGATATCTCCATTTCTAAGTCCCTTCCTTCCTTCATCACCCTTATTTTCTCTTGTTTCCTGCATATTATTCCCCAATGCAATTCCCTTTTTTTCTGTTTGTCCTTATGATACTGGTTTCTGTACTGCCTTGGTTGTTTGTTGCACCTCCTCTACTTGCTTACCTTTTTTAGCTAACTCATCTTTCTGAAGTATTCTACAGTCCTATAATTCATGTCCAAAAGTTTTGCATTTTGGGAATAATATTGGCATCCATTCATACTTTACATCTTGTTCTATGATTTTGCACCATTCATTTTCAAATAGAACAGAGCTCGGATACTTCTGATTGAGTGAGATTTCTACTAGTACTCGTGCAAAAGCTAGTCTCTCCTTGTTAGTTGTTGCCCTATCTACTTTGAGAGGTTTACCAATCATTCCTGCAATTTTTGTCAATGTTGATTTTCCCCAATATTTGATGTCCATCCCCCTTGGTCGAATCCACACAGGGATCTTATCCACTTGCTCCTTGCTTACATCTACGTCTGGTTCCCATGGTTTTTACAACCACTGGCTTTTTATCGAACATCTAGACTCCTTCTTCTACTGCTTTAGCTCTGTTTTCCCCTGTATGAAATCGTACCAGGAAAAGCCCTCTATTCACTTGAGCAACCTTGTATATCCCCAGCGATCCCCAAATTCTTCTAAAATAGCCATCTATCACTGGTAGTGGTGGATTTGATCCCAATACATATAGCATATGACAGCCGATTTCCAGTACACTATTTCATCTTCAATATCTTCCATTGATATTTTGACATTCTCTTTGCTTACCTCATCACTAGTCAGATCTAATCCCTCTGCAGTCAAAATTGACCTACTACCTTACTCCATGAGTGGACATTGGATTTCTCTGTGGTTATAGGATTTTGGTTAGTACCAATTTCCCCTATAGTTTCTTCTTCCACCATGCCTGCCCAAAATGGTATTCTTTGAGCAATTGCTATTGAAGTTGAATCGACTCTTGCTAGGGAACTTCTCGCCGGAGTCATCGCCGGTGCCGTTGAGGCTGACGCTTGGCTTAGCCTAGCGGGACAATTACTTGCATGACATTGATACTATGAGTTTTCTTTGCATCTGCTGATTGCGGAACGATCTTTTTGCTTGAATTATTGCTGGAATTACTCTCCTGAATTGGTTGCCCTCTCCCTCCGTTCTTCGTTTTCCTCGTCATTTCAGTAAAAACTGTGAGAAAAGACCATGTTAGAGAGAAGAGCCATCTGCCACGTTCTTCATGCTTATAACATAGTATGATGTTATATATCAAAAGAGAACATCATATACTGATCATCCTTAGCCTTGTTTAACTCAATTATAACTAAACTAAAGAAACTGGTAATAATTCAAGTAATAGCTACAAACTAATTAAATTGAGATTATTATTTTGAGAGTCTCAACTCTCTGTACATGATAGCCGGTAGAAGTTGGCTTTTGTAAATTTGTCAGAGGTTCAGCGGTAATCTCTGACTTCTGTATACTTCTTGGCTGTGAAATAAAAGGACCACGCCTCCCTAAGGCGTAAATTATTAAAAAAAGAAAAAAGATTAAATTAAATTAAATTAAGTTGAGATTCAGCTCTCCCCTCCAAGATACAACTATGAATTTCTCATCAGAATAATGAAATGGTCAAATCAATAGTCATAATATTGTTTCCTTCATTTGCAAAGAGGTAACTGAATAAATCAAATAAATCAAACTATATATGTCTAAATCCCAGTCAATTATGGCGGAGCCGACTACAGAAAACCGTGGAATTTTACTATGGCAGACCAGCTTACTTGACCACAACAATATTCTTTGACTATTTACAATTTTACCCTCTCATCGCGCCCCTTCTGTAAATTTATCTTACCCACCATTGACAGCAATCTCTTGATCTTCCTGACAAGAACTCTAAATGGATCACTTCTTGATGATGATTAAACTCTGATAAGACTGCATTTGGCTTTAGATGATTTCTACATAATGGGCAACTCATATTGCGTCCACAATTCATCCACCTATCCAAACAAACCCTATGAAAAACATGATCACATCTCAACTCTCTCACTTCTTCTCCTTCTTCAATCTTGCACAAACATATAGCACATCCCACTGAATCCAAATTAGACCCCAAATCATGCTCGAAACGCCTTATTCTAAGCTCATTATTATGATCATGAGGTGTTGTAGCTGCATCTTCAGAAATGGTAGTGAAGTTGTAATTACAAGAATGAAAAAAAGATTGAAAGAATAGAACATTCCAAGCCCATTTCAAATGAGTAACAATAAAGTCTATGTAGTTTAGTATTTTTGATTGAGGAAACATTTGAAATGTTCTTTTAAAAATGGAGCTGAAGATAATACTGAGAAAGAAGAAGGAGATGGCTAATGAAGCTGGACTCATTTTTTTTTAGTGATTATTGGACTTCTTGAGATATAACTTTGTTTGGGATTTTCTGCTGTAATAGAATGCACACATAGCTAGGTTTATATAGTTTACTAAAGGGAGGACTGAGTTGATGTTGACAAATTATATAAATTTCTATCAATTAAACATGTGGAATATTATTTAACGATTTGTATCTCTGTTATTCCATACCATCTTTTATTTCTACTTGTGATGAGGCGGGCGCTTAGAAATTTCTCTTTTAATTAATAAATAATATTATGTATATTATTTGTGAGTGCTATTTTCTTGTATGGTATGTGGTGTAGATTGAATGCCACAATTCAACTATCTGAAATAAGTCAATAGAAGTGTCCCAACATTTGGGTGTAAAAAAGAGAAAAAAATAAGTGGAGCAAGTTTAATCAAGAATGAGAGTACACTTAATGGTGCAGTGGGACAGATAAAATTCTTACCCTTGACCAAGGTTTCGAATTCAAGCTCTAAAAATGGAGAAACACCGGTAGGGATCGCCCTAACCGCTAGAATGCTTCTCCCTTAAATGGCCCCTATGCAGCGCGACAATAATTAGTCGGATCAATATTCCGACTACTGAATGGCTATAAAAAATGAGTGAGTGAACTCATTTACGATTGGATAGCCGGCCATACACATGCATAATGGTTACTGAAAAGTGGTTAGCTTTTTAAATAGATTATCGCAAAAAGCAAGATCTAATGATCTATACATACGCGAGTGTTAAGTCATTTATATTTCAAAATAATTAAATTTCTTAAAAATCAGTTATATATGGATAGGGTTATTAATTACTTACTTTTAGAGCACGTTTGATTTGAAGACAAGTTATGCTGGGATTATTTATACTAGGATTAGTTATACTGATATTATTTTTTATTGATTGTTGATATGATGTATCAATCTTGAGATTGTCAATTTTACTGTTTTATCCTGAGATAACTTATCATGAGATTATTATTCCATCCTCTGACATGTATATGTTATCTCGGTACTATTTTTAATCCTGCATAACTTATTCCAGGATTAGTAATCAAACAAGGGATAAGGTGGTACTAAATTTTTATCTTAAAATTAGATTTGCTTATCCATCAATACCAAACGACCCCTTAGTTTCAACATTGATTGGGCTTGATCCTGATCAAGTAACTATATCAATCCCTTCAAAAACCTAGGGCCACAAGATACAGAAATTTGAACACACTCCCCATTAGATTTCATAATCCAATTATACTCATTGATTTAAATCGCAAGTCCCCACTATAATTTAACAAATACCATCCCTAGTTCATACTTCACCATTCACTTATGACACAAACCATGATAAAACTAATCCTACGCAATGAAATATATGGCTAAATCTCAACGTATATTGCTTGAGAAAATCCTTAATGATCTCCAACGGTGTATTATCTGTGTAAATCTCCATTATCCATAAAATAATATATTAGATTCATCAACTTATATCCCAAGTGAAATGATATTTGGTTGATGCAATTGTCCTTAAATTCATGTGAGTGTTGTGGAGAGGTGTGGTCGCGGACTCAGGATGCACGATCACGCTCTACGGTCTTATCTTGTGCATCCATTAAGGTCATGCGATCCAAGATAATGCATCATCAAATGACTCGGTGGAATAGTTAGGATCTTTCTATATTTAGTCAGAGGTCTTGGATTCGAATCCTGAGAATAATTTTTTTTTTACGAATGTTCACCCAGTTAGTGATCCTACTTGGTGTCGAACCAACTTGGTCGAGCAAGTGGACTTCGAATACTGAACGGATAAAGAGAAAAGTTCAGGGGTAAGGCGACGGGGTATGGCCGTACTTGGGGGATCTTGGGTGTGAGTCTTTACAAACTTAGTTTTAGTTTTATGATCATATCTTTTTTTAATTTAAAAGATGTAAAGTGACATGATGCCCTATTTTATGTAAAATGTTGAGTTCGCATAAGAAAGGATTAACTTATTGTCACGATCCGGAATTTCCACCATTGGGACCGTGATGGTGCCTAACATTTCACTTGCTAGGCAAGCCAACATTAGAGGATTCTTAATGCCAACTTTAGCCAAATTTCAATGATAAGAACAATTAAACTAAAGAGGAACTGAAACTGATATGCGGAATAACATAACCCATAATATCTAATACATTTTGGATCTGGAGTCATAATTCACGAGCTACTACGATTTACTACAAATAGAGTCCGAAAGAAAATACACTATTCTGAAAGAAAAGAAACAGTAAAGTAATAAGCCTAGGAAGAGACTCTAGGGTCTGCGGACGCCAGCAGATCTACCTTTGGTTTCCTGACGGGCAAGTCCAGCTGCTAAACTCACGATCAACTAGGGCCGGTACCAAAATCTGCATAGAAGTGCAGAGAGTAGTATCAGTACAACCGACCCCATGTACTGGTAAGTGTCGAGCCTAACCTCGACGAAGTAGTGACGAGGCTATGACAAGACACCTACATAATAACCTGTGCAATTTAACAGTATATGTACAAATAACAGCAAATAAAGGCTAGACAAGTAATATTGAGAGGGGGACATGCTGAGAGGAATACCAGATAAAAGAATCACAGCAGCAATGATAACTATAACAGCCAATATTCCTTGCACCAATGAAAAACAATTAAACACAGTAAAGAAAAATGTACGGCATCACCGTTCGTTTCGTGCTTTTACTCTCAACCTCACAGTAAAACAATGAAACTGCATGGCATCACCCTTCTTGCTTTTACTCTCAACCTCACAATATAAATTAATAGATATGGCACGGAATCACCCTTCGTGCATTAACACTCACAATATGGCACGACATCACCCTTCGTGCATTAACTCTCATAACATGGCATGACATCACCCTTCGTGCATTAACACTCACATTATGGCACGATATCACCCTTCGTGCATTAACACTCACAATATAGCACGGCATCACCGTTCATGCATTAACACTCTCCCTTACCATAAAATAATGAACAAATGACAACAGGGAGATAGAATAACAAGAACAAGCCTTACTTCAATATTTGGTTTTGCAATCCAACCTCAACTTTGAATTCTATACTCAATTATCACCAAAAATCCGTAAAGATGATATGAATGATCAATTTATCAATAACTAGTCTAAACATGGATAACATGATCAAAGAAGCAACAATTACAAGGAATCAAGTCCCACCCGCATGCTTTAACCCGACAACAGTGCATAAGTACCGGTCACCTCACATATATGTTGTACCCAACTTCTAAACACGTAGCAAATAGACATATAAGTCCTAATCCCTCAAGTCAAGATTAACCACGACACTTACCTCGCTCCAAAGACCAAACTCAAAGCTCAACCACCGCTTTGCCTTTCAAACAAGCCTCTGAACCAATAGAATCTAGCAATTTACCAATCAAACGATTCAAATTAAGCCTTAGGAACTACATACCCACGATTGTAAAGAATTCAATTTAGGCCATTATTGAAAAAGTCAATAAAAGTCAACACCCGGGCCCGCTTGGTCCAAACCCAAAATTCGGACCAAAACCCGAGTACCCATTCACCCCCGAGCCCGGTTATGTAATTTGTTTTGGAATCCGACCTCGATTTGAGGTCTAAATCCTATTTTTCAAAAATCCCTAACTCTACCAAAACCCCCCAATTTTCACCATGAAAACTCTAGATTTTAGATTGAAATCTTAGGAAAAGTAGTGAAAGATTGAAAGAAACTAGTTTAGAATCACTTACCAATGATTTGGGGAAGAAAAGTTCTTTGGAAAATCGCCTCAAAGGTTTTCTTGTTTTGAAAATTTGAAGAATGAGTGAAAATCCCATTTTTCTAACTATTTGATCAGTTGCAGGTACTGCATTTGCGGCCTGGTTGCGAACCCCGCAAATGCGAACAAATCTTCACGTGCTGCCTTCGCAAATGCAAACCAGTGTTCGCAAATGCGGACTGCCTGGATCACAAATGCGATCAAAACTTCGCAAATGTGAAGGTCCTCCCCCCAGCCCACTTCTCGCAAATGTGATGGCCTCTTCGCAAATGCGAAATCTGTAGATCAGTTGCAGCAACTGCTATGTTGCCTAAGCTCAAAACACTCTATAGCCTATCCGAAACTCACCCGAGCCCTCGAGGCTCTAAACCAAAAGTGCACACAAGTCTAAAAATATTATAGGAACTTGCTCACACGATCAAATCAGCAAAATAACACCTAGAACTACGAATTCAACGCCGAATCAAATGAAATTTTCAAGAAAACTTTGAAACTTCTAGTTTTATAACCGGACGTCCGAATCACGTCAAACCAATTCCGTTTCTCACAAAATTTCACAGACAAGTCATAAATATGGTATTGGACCTATACCGGGTTCCGAAAACAGAATACGAACCCGATATCCAAAAAGTCAACTATTGGTCAAATATTTCAAATTCATTAAGCTTTTAACTTTCAATTTTCTACAAAGTCCGATAACTCGGGCTATGGACTTCCGAATTCGATTCCGGGCATACGTCCAAGTCCCAAATCACGATACGGACTCCTAGGGACTGCCAAAACACAAATCCAGGTCAGTTTGCTCAAAATGTTTTCCGAAGTCAACCCAAATGGATTTCAAAGCTAGAATTTCATATTTTTATCAGTTTTTAACATGAAAGCTTCCCGGAAACACGCCCAAACTGCGCACGCAAATGGAGGAGGGTAAAAATGAGATTTTTAAGTCTTCGAAGCGCAGAATTAGGTTCTAAACATAAGATGACCTATCGGGTCATCACACTTATAGTTCTGGGAATTAAGCGAGTTAATACTGCACATTTTTTCATGGGTGTGATAAATTCTTTTTTATTATTTAAAAGAAAAAAAGCTTCTAACAAGTGAAGTACTAGCAATTATATTGAGATTTCAAGTCTCCTCTCCAAGTAAATACAACATTCAGATATGAATTTTCTCATTAAAATGAAATAGATCTAATCATGTCATATTGTTTCCTTAATTTGAAAAGAATAATCAAAATAAATTGAATAAATCAAACTAAGCCAAAATCACAGTCAATTATGGCGGAGCCGATAGTAAGGAAAACCATGTACTCATACAAATGACCATGGCCGGCCAGCAACCGTGTCCACAACAATATATTTACATTTTTTCTTTCACGGGTTCAAGCCATTTAAGTAGTCACTAATTCTTCGGATCATGCATGAACGCCAAATGCTTTGTACATCGGGCTACCTTTCCTAAAGTTTGCTGCGCTTCTGTAAATTTATCTTAGCCACCATTAACAACGATCTCTTGATCTCCCTGATAAGAAATCTACTTGGATTATTTCTTGATGATGATTAAGCTCAGAAAAGAGTGCATTTGGCTTTAGATGATTTCTACATAATGGGCAAGTCATATTGCGTCCACAATTCATCCACCTATCCAAACAAACCCTATGAAAAACATGATCACATCTCAACTCTCTCACTTCTTCTCCTTCTTCAACCTTGCACAAACATATAGCACATTCCACTGAATCCAAATTGGACCTCGAATCATGCTCGAAACGCCTTACCCTGAGCTCATTATTATGATCATGAGGCGTTCTAGCTAAATCTTCAGAAATGGTAGTGAAGTTGTAATTACAAAAATGAGAGAAAGATTGAAAGAGGACAACATTCCAAGCCCATTTCAAATGTGTAACAATAAATTCTATGTAGTATATTAATTTTGATTGAGGAAACATTTGAAATGCCTTTTTAAAGATAATACATAGAAAGAAGATGGAGATGGCTAATGAAGATGGACTCATTTTCCTTTCTTTTGTTTTAAGTAATTGTTGAAATCTTGAGAGATAATTAAGTTAGGGTTTGGGATTTTGCTGTTGGGGAAATAATATGCACGCACAGCTTTATATAGTTATCTAAAGGCAGTTCCTACATAACTGAACTGATATTAAAATAATATTATGTATTATTAGCATTAAACATGCTGTACACAAAGTTTGACTTAACTAAGGAAAATGCATGTGTGGCGCCGTCTTTTTGTCAAGAATGAATAGTTTCAACCTTGTACTACACTGTCTTTTAGTAAATATTAGCTTCATAATTTTCCTGTTTATAATTTCTGACCAAATACATAAAGTAAAATGTTACAAAAAAGGAACGTAATTAATTTTATATATCTTATTTTATAGTTTTTGGAAATGGAGATGAAAGAAGCAGTTAGCCTGCAAAGTACAATAAAAAGTAGTTAACTACTTATAAATAATATAATTTGACTATTATATATATTTTTATTTTATGAAAGCCTTAAGTAGTTTTGATCTTCATTTACAAGATGGGCAGTATAACCATTTCAGAAAAGGAGAAAGAAACTATAGAAATCGAACAAGTTTAAATCGATTAATTGTTAGTATAAAAAGATATTTATTCAACCAACACACACAATTAAAGTAATTATATATAATATTTATTGGTCTATAACTTAGAAAAAGTGGCAAATAATCGATTTAAACCTTAGTATAGCGTTAAAAAGTGTTTTACAGAACTATCGGAGATAAACTTTAATCTAAAAGGAAAAAGATATACTCCTTCCATTTCAATTTATGTGAACCAATTTTCTTTTTAGTCTGTGCCTAAAAAATTACCTCTTTCCTTATTTGGAAACAATTAACCTTTATACAATGATTTATAGCCAAACAAAACATATGCGCCTCATTTTACACACCACAAGTTCAAAAGTCTTCTCTTTTCTTAAACTCTGTGTTCAGTCAAATAGGTTAACATAAAGTGAAACGGAAGGAATAAAAGGAAACAGGGAATAATAGACGACAAGAAAATTGGAGACAGAATAGTAGTCTGACGAAGACAAGTCAAACTACATGTTGTATCTCTGGGCCATAGCATTTTGGGCGGAAAAACTATATAATATAATCGCTCTAAAAAATAATAGCTGGTAAAATATATATTTTTATAATTTAATATATAATATACATAAAATATATATTTTTGACACATAATTAATATATTCTTTATATATATTCGACTAGTGGATATAATTTATTCTCGCTCGATCGACCAAATATATAATTAGCTCTTTTTAATGGGCCATAGTATAGACCCACTCTGTATTTGTGGGCTATAACATCGTTTTATGGAGTACCAAAAAACTATTCAACTGTTTCAAGTGGATCAATTGGAAGACTAAGAGAGAGAATTTGTCACGACCTAACTCATGGTACGTATTATCTGCTTTGGGCCTAGGTACAAATATATTTGTCTTTCAGGTTACATTGAACCCCAAAAGTACACGTACCAAGTGAATTTGTATTGTGCCTTATAAAGTTCTTCATTTTCTTCTCACATTCTGATGTGAAATTTGTCTAAGGTGAGATGTGCACCCCTTCTACAGAAGCTTGCCAAAACGTGATCCACCCTCATCTACCCGCTTCCTTCATGGATGTCATAGAATTTCAATACGATGTTCTTTTTTAAACCATTCGACAATTTGTATTTATTGATTCGTTTAATTCAATATTGTGACATAAAATTTCACTATGGATTTGATTCACGAGAGGAATTACAATATTTCTAAACTTGAAGATGAAACCTCCGATAAAAAATAAAAAAACATATTTATCGCACTACTTGATGGCATTCCTGTATAATGGTGGATGTCCATGCACATGCACAAGTGCACTTAGGGCCCTTCTAGTTGGCTTGCAAGGATGAATTAGTCATGATATAAAATTGGCTAGTTGGGAGAATTAATTATTTGTATAAAAAAAATTATTTTCTACATTGTTTGATTTTTATTTTTATTTTTCTCATAGAATATTATATATTAAAATTATGCGAGAATTTATGTATTATTTTATGTATGATAGAATGCGCTCTAAGAATATGGTTAATTACTAAAAAAAGAATATGGGTATTAGTAATGTTTGGATTAAACCAACTAAAATGAATAAATAACCTCATGATCCATACAGTATTAATCCTACATTACTGTCACGACCCAAAACTACCCTGTCGTGATGGCGCCTATTGTGGAACTAGGCAAGCCGACTCGTTACTAAAAGAACGCGACATTTCATTAACAAAGAGAAATTCACGCTAATTAATAATAAAACTTTATAAAGAACATCTGAATAACAAAAATACGGAAAGAAAATCCCGAGATCGGGGTGTCACTAGTCATGAGCATCTACTAAAAACTATCTGATAATACTAAGACAAATACAGTATGGGAAGCAACTAAAAGCATCTACAGGAGGATATAAGGGAGAAGAGCAGGGTTGCGATCGCCATGCAGCTACCTTGTTAACTCCAATAGATCCGCAACGGATGAAATCAACACTCGCTAGCACGTCCAGTAACCCCAGGATCTGCACACAAGGTGCAGGGAGTAATGTGAGTATGCCAACTCAGTAAGTAATAATAGTAAATAAAGACTGAGCAGTAGTGACGAGCACTAAAACACATAAAGTCCACATCATAAAATCTCAGTAAATACAACATTGCTTTCAAATCAGTATGTGAGTCAAATCATCTCGTTTAAAATCCAGTTTTCGGTAAAAATCATTTGAAGACTTTTTTTCAACGGTTTCAACAGAGGCTCAATGCAAAGAGAGTAAAAGTAATGAAGATCATAAACAGCCCCTCGGGCGAAACATCACTCATGTACAGCCCCACGGGCAAACCTCACAGTCACTCGTATACAACCCCCGAGCATATCTCACATCACTCACTCAGGGTACCCGCGCTCACTGGGGGTGTGCAGACACCGGAGGGGCTCCTTCGGCCCAAGCGCTATAATAGGCCACCTCATGGCATAAATCAATCAGGCCCTCGGCCTCACTCAATCATGAATCAGTAACAACATGTTGCGGCGTGCAGCCCAATCCCATAAATATCCTCACAGATCAGGCCCTCGGCCTCACACAGTCATAAACCACTCAAGCCACTCGGGGTATCAGTAAAACAGGGTACTCGGCCCAAAATAATATTTTATATGTATCAAAACAGAGCAATAAAGTCTGAGTTATGAAATCAGTAAGTATAGCATGACTGAGTTTAGATTTTCAATCAGAACATTGAGATGATAAGAAGAAAGAGGCCCCTAAGGGTCCAAACAGCACTGACACTAGGCCCAAAACATGGCATTCAGCCCAATTTACAGAAACTCTTTCTAAAACACATAATATCATATATTTTCAACAAAATACGAAACTTTACAGCTGCTACAGGACGGACCAAGTCACAATCCCCACGGAGCACGCCCACATGCCCGTCACCTAGCATGTGTGTCACCTCAAAATAGTAAAACGATACGAAATCTGGGGTTTCATACCCTAGGGACTAGATTTACAATCATTACTTACCTCAAACCTGCCAAATCTCTACTCCGCGATTCTCTTACCTCTCGAAACGACCTCCAAATGCCTCGAATCTAGCCACAAATAATTCGATACAATCGGCACGAGCTAAAGGAATCAATCCCATAACAAAATGCTAAGCTTTAGGTCAAAAGTCAAAAAGTCAACTCAAAAATTGGGCCCCTAGCCCACGTCTCAAAATCCAACAAAAGTCGCAAAATTCGACAACCCATTCTATTATAAGACTAACCATACTAGTTTCACTCAAATCCGACTTCGAATAGGCTTTCAATTCCCAAAAATTCATTTTATGAAGATCCACCAATTTTTCCCAAATTCCATCCTAAATCACGAATCAAATGATGAATTCAACGATATTCATGAATATTAGCCAAAATCGAGTTAGAATTACTTACCCAGGCGATTTCCTTGAAAAACACCCAAAAATTCGCCTCAAACCGAGCTCCCAAAGTCCAAGATGTGTAATAAAACCCTAAACCTCGCTTATATAGTGCCCTCTGAACCTCCACTTCGCGGTCCACATAAATCCATCGCGGCCGCACACTCCTCACCGCGGTCCGCATAATCCTACCGCGGACCCTAAGCCTTACCTTTCACGGTCCGCATAAAAATTTACCGTGGCCGCATTCCCTTTTTCGCGGCCCGCAAAATTTCCATCGCGGCCGCATAGCACCTCTGCGGTCCGCACCAATTTTGAGCGGTCCGCACTTCCTACACCAGATACAGCTTATACCAGAAACTTGTCCAACTTTTAAAGCCAAAAATTGATCCGTTAACCACCCAAAACTCACCCGAGGCTCTCGGAACCTCAACCACACATACCAACACATCCCATAACATCATTCAAACTTAGTCGAACCTTCGAATCACTCAAAACAACATCAAAACACCAAATTACTCGCGGATTCAAGACTAAGAACATCCAAATTTCCAAATTTCACAAACGATGCAAAAACCTATCAAATCACGTCCAAATGACCCCAAATTTTGCACACACATCACAATTGACACTACGAACCTACTCCAACTTTCGAAATTCCATTCCGACCCCGATATCAAATTTTCCACTGCCGACCAAAATCGCCAAATTTCTAACTTTTGCAAATTCATGCCTAATTCTACCGCAGACCTCTAAATCACATTCCGGGCGCGGTCCTAATTCCAATATCACCTAACGGAGCTAACAGAACAAAATTCAAATCCGAGGTCGTTTACTCATAAGTCAACATCCGGTTGACTTTTCCAACTTAATCTTCTAAATAGGAGACTAAGTGTCTCAATTCACTCCATAACCACTTCGAACCCGAACCGACAATTGCGATACGATCAAATATAGCTGAGGAACACAAAAGGAAGCAGAAATGGAGGAAACAGAGCTATAACTCACGAAGCGACCGGCCGGGTCGTTACATCCTCCCCCTCCTAAATAAATGTTCGTCCTTGAACGGATCTAGAAGCATACCTGAAGCCTTAAATAGGTGTAGGTATCTGCTCCTCATCTCCCGCTCGGTCTCACAAGTAGCCTCCACCACGGGCCGGCCTCTCCAGTGCACTTTCTCTGAAGCTATATCATTTGATCTCAACTTTCGGACCTGCCGCTCAAAAATAGCCACTGGCTCCACGTCATAAGTGAATCACCATCTAACTAAACCGTGCTGAAATCCAAGACATGAGACGGATCGCCGATATACTTTCGGAGCATAGAAACATGAAATACCGTATGCACACCCAACAAGCTAGGTGGTAAAGCAAGTTCATAAGACACCTCCCCAATCCTCCGAATCACCTCAAAAAGCCCAATGAACCGAGGGCTCAACTTGCCCTTCTTCCCAAATCTCATAACACCCTTCATGGGTGAAACCTTCAGTAGAACCTTCTCCCCAACCATGTAAGACACATCCCGGACCTTTCCGTCAGCATAACTCTTCTGTCTTGACTGCGCTGTACGAAGTCGCTCCTGAATCACTTTCACCTTGTCAAAAGCATCCTGAACCAAGTCTGTACCCAAACCTAGCTTGGCCCGGCTCAAACCAACCTACTGGAGATCTAGACCGTCTCCCATACAAAGCCTTATATGGAGCCATCTAAATACTCTACTGATAACTGTTGTTATATGCAAACTCCGCGAGTGGCAGAAACTGGTCCCATGAACCCCCAAAATCAATGACACAAGCACGTAACATGTCCTCCAATATCTGAATAGTGCGCTCGGACTGTCCGTCCATCTGAGGGTGAAAAGTTGTGCTCTACTCAACCTGAGTGCCCAACTCTCGCTGTACGACCCTCCAAAACTGCGATGTAAACTGAGTACCTCTATCTAAAATGATGGAAACTAGGACAATATGCAGGCGAACAATCTCTCAGATATAAATCTCAGCTAACCGCTTTGAAGAATAGGTGGTACATATAGGAATGAAGTGCGCGGACTTGGTCAGCCGATCCACAATCACCCAAATAGCATCGAACTTCCTCAAAGTCCGTGGGAGTCCAACTATGAAATCCATGGTGATCCGCTCCCACTTCCATTCTGGAATCTCTATCTGCTTAAACAAGCCACCCGGTCTCTGATGCTCATATTTCACCTGCTGACAATTGAGACACCGAGCTACAAACCCCTCTATATCCTTCTTCATTCTCCTCCAAAATAGTGTTTTCTAAAATTCTGGTACATCTTCGCAGCACCCGGATGGATGGAATACCGCGAGCTACGGGCCTCCTCCAGAATCAACTTCGAAGCCCATCTACATTGGGCACACATATTAGGCCCTACATCCTCAATAATACCCCATCATCATCGATAGTCACATCTCTGTCACCATCATGCAGAACCTTGTCCTTGAGGAAAAGCAAATGAGGATCATCATACTGGCGCTCTCTGATGTGATCGAACAAGGAAGACCGAGAAATCACACAAACTAGGATCCGACTGGGCTCCGAAATATCCAACCACACAAACCGATTGGCCATAGCTTGAACATCAACGCAATAGGTCTCTCCCCAACAAGAATAAATGCAAGACTGCCCATACTCACCACCTTCTTACTCAAGGCATCGTCCACCACATTGACCTTTCCCGGATGATACAAAATCATAATATCATAGTCCTTTAGCAGTTCCAACCATATCCGCTGCCTCAAATTGAGATCCTTTTTCTTGAAAAAGTGTTGGAGGCTACGATGATCAGTAAACACCTCATAAGACACACCTTAGAGATAATGCCTCCAAATCTTCAACGCATAAATAATGAAAGCCAACTCCAAATCATGAACAGGGTAGTTCTTCTCATGGGGCTTCAACTGACGAGAAGCATAAGCAATCACTCTGCCCTCCTGCATCAACACACACCCGATACCAATTTGAGAAGCATCACAATATTTCGCATAAGAACCTAAAGCTGATGGCAAAACTAACATGGGAGCTGTGGTCAAGGCAGTCTTGAGCTTCTGAAAGCTCACCTCATACTCATCCGACCACCTGAAAGGAGCACCCTTTTGGGTCAATTTGGCCAAGGGGGGTGCAATAGATTAAAGTTCCTCAACGAACCGATGGTAATAACCCGCCAAACCAAGAAAACTACGAATCTCTGTGGCTGAGGAGCACACATTCGCAAATTCATGCCTAATTCTACCAAAGACCTCCAAATCACATTCCGGACGCGCTCCTAAGTCCAGAATCACCTAAAGGAGCTAACGAAACCATCAGAATTCATATCCGAGGTCGTTTACTCATAAGTCAACATCCGGTCGACTTTTCCAGCTTAAGCTTCTAAATAGGAGACTAAGTGCCTCAATTCACTCCAAAACCACTTCGAACCCGAACCAACCAACGCGATACGATCAAATATAGCTCAGGAACACAAAAGGAAGTAGAAATAGAGGAAACGGGGCTATAACTCATTAAACAATGTCGGGTCGCTACAATTACAATTTTTGTATTATTAATTCTTGTATTACATCAACTAATAAATCCAAGTATATAATATACATAACTTAATCCCTGCATAACTTGTATTGAAAAAACCTTTTACTAATGAGATATTTAATTGGACTAAATTCAAAAATAGCCAGATTTACAAGTGGTCATTCAAAAATAGCCACAGTTTCAAAAGTAATCGAAATTCAGCAACTTTTCATGTAAAGATAAATCTGAACGAAAAAACTGTTCAAAATCCGGAAAATACTCCAGCATAATATACTAGAATTCCAGTATAATATTCTGGAACATTCCGCGTGTTGGAATTCCAGCATAAATGCTAGAAGTTCATATATAGGTGCACCGATCTCCAGTATATTATGCTGAAACTCTCTATGTTGCAGCAAAATAATGGCTATTTTTCAATGACTTTGAAATGCTGGCTATTTTTCAACGACCAGTCCGAAAACTGGCTATCCCATGCTATTTTTACTTTTTAATTAGCTTAATCCCATTAACAAAGATTTAAAATCAAGTGTGGCGATGATGAGCCTTGTATATACATTATCATAAAAAATACTAAAAATTATGCAGGATAGACCCTTTTAAATCACTACTTATGTTTTGATCTTACTAAGAAATTTTTTGAGAAAATAGTTCCGCGTCAGAATTTTTAAACAAGTTCGCCAGAAGTTTGAAGCACTCGCTAGTTGAAGCAATCGATATTTGTGCAAAATTCTAATGGCCACCATAACTGCTGCATGCTTTAAAGTTACGGTGATCGAGAAAAATCTCGGTAAAGAAACTTTAAAATTTTAGTGGGTTTTTTTTTTCAAACTTCTATTATTGGTATAAAAATTAACAGTGACACCAAATTGTCCTATTTATGTCATTCAAGTTGCTCATATCTAGTGTTACATCAATTCTATTAGTATATAATATGTGCCTTTTACTAATATCAAGTTCAAGGAAGATGAAGTTTGTGAGGCTTGTGCAAGGGGGAAGCAGGTAAGATCCTCTTTTAAATGCAAGAAAATGGTAAGATCCTCTTGTAGAGAAGACTCCCTATGAGTTACTTAAAGGGAAAAAACCAAATATATCTCATCTTAGGGTATTTGGATGCAAGTGCTATGTGCACAATAATGGTAAAGAGCCCCTAGGTAAATTTGATCCCAAAAGTGATGAGGGAGTATTCTTGGGATATTCTTCACATAGTAAACCTTATAAGGTCTATCACAAAAGAACTATGTGTGTATAAGAAAGTGTTCATGTGGTTTTTGATGAAACCAACATTCTTTCTGAGAGACAGGAATATGATGATGAAGGAATTGGACTGGTAAGAGACTCAAATGAAATCACAGCCCAGACTGAAGCTGCACCAGAGGAAGGAACAAGTGATGGAACAGGTTCTTCTACCCAGGGCAACCTGACATGGGGAACTGAACAAAGAGGAACTGATCCTCAAACCTCGAGGGAACCTATCCACGAACCTATTCCTCGGCAACAAAACATTGAAGGAATATCTAGGGGAAACCAACTGGTTGTGAAACCTTACAAATACCAAAGTTCTCATCCCTTTGAGAACATAATTACTGACCCAATCTCTAGAATCAAAACCAGATCTTCTTTGAAGAATATTTGTGCTTTTGATGCTTTTCTATCTCTTATTGAACCTAAAAAAGTTGTTGTGGCTTTGCGGGATGCAGGCTGGGTAAATGCAATGCAAGATGAACTCAACCAATTTGAGAGAAGTTAAGTTTCGTATCTGGTTCCAAGACCCAAGGACAGATCAATAATAGGCACAAAATGAGTCTTTAGAAACAAACTTGATGAAAATGGAACAGTTAAAAGGAATAAGGCAAGATTGATGGTTCAAGGATATAATCAAAATGAGGGCATAGACTATAATGAGACCTTTGCTCCTGTTGCAAGATTGGAAAAAATTAGACTCCTCATAGACTTTGCCGCTTACATAGAATTCAGTCTCCATCAGATGGATGTAAAGAGTACCTTCCTCAATGGCTATCTAAAGGATGAAGTGTTTGTTAAGCAACCTCCGGGTTTTGAAATCAAGAAATGTCCTGATCATGTGTACAAGCTTGACAAGGCACTTTATGGGCTCAAGCAGGCTCCAAGAGTATGGTATGAAAGATTATCAAAGTTTCTGCTTGAGCATGGCTACAAGAAAGGTAAAATTGACAACACTTTATTCTTGAAGGAAAAAGGTAAAGATCTCTTGGTAGTTCACATATATGTTGATGATATAATCTTTGGAGCAACTACTGATAAGCTAAAAGAATTTGCTAAACTAATGGGGAGTGAACTTGAAATGAGTATGATGGGTGAGCAAAATTTCTTTTAAGGCTTATAGATTAAACAAAATTCAAATGGAACTATGATCCACTAGTAGAAGTATGTAAAAGAGTTGCTTAAAAGGTTTAAAATGGAAGATTCCAAAGAAACTGACACTCCTATTGCGACGGCCACAAAATTGGATCTAGATGAACCTGGTTCATCTGTTGATCAGAAGTTGTATAGGGGAACAATTGGCTCTTTGTTATATCTCACTTCTAGCAGACCTAACATTGACTTCAGTGTAGGCCTTTGTGCTAGATTTCAGGCGGCAAATCCAAAGGAGTCTCACTTGACTGATGTCAAGAGGATATTGAGATACCTAAAAGGCACCACTAACCTTTGTCTATGGTATCCAAAAGGTAGTAATTTCAACCTCGTGGGATATGTTGATGCTGATTATGCAGGTTTTCTTATGGATAGAAAGAGCACTTCAAGTATGGCACACTTTCTTGTTTCATGTCTTGTGTCTTGGGCTACCAAAAACCAAAATTATTTGGCCTTATCTACTGCTGAGGATGAGTATGTTGTTGATGCTTCATGTTTTTCTCAATAGTTGTGGATCAAACAACAATTACTGGACTTTGGAATTGATGTTGGTTGTATCCCCATTTTTTGTGATAATACTAGTGCAATTAGCATGACCAATAACCCGTTTCATCACAAGAGATAGACACATAGATGTTAGGCATCACTTTTTGAGGGACAAGTATGAAAAGGATTTGATCACTATGGAATTTTATGCTACTGACAAGCAAATAGCTAACATCTTCACAAAAGCTCTAAGTAGAGATCACTTTGAAAGGAACATGTTAGAATTAGGGACGATTAAGATCTCCTAAAAGGACCAGTTCAAAATTCACAATCGAAAAAACAATGAAAAAAATTGGTTAGAAAATCTGTAAATTTTGTACATAATTAGATTAGATTTTGCTCAGTCTCATACTTTCAATAGTATACTCTTGTGTCATGCGCTAAAATGACTCATTAATCTCTAAAGATATTATCTCTATGTTCTTTGAAAGTTCAGACTTACACAAGAGATTTCTCAGTGAAGAACCTGGTTCATCAAGAATTACTTGGTGTGTATTCTACACTCTGCATAATTTGGAATAACTATATTTGGATCATGATTACAAGAAGAGTCCCATCTAATCCTAATTCCTTTTTGGACTTATCCGTTACAAAATGAACCAGTTCCGTTCAAAAGAAGTCCTAACAACATTAAGAGCCTAGATTCTAGGGATAGACTCCAACGTCTTTTCAAAAACTGAAATTCAGTTTGAAAAGACTTCTGCTAAGCTGCCGTTACCTGATTAATCACTCCTATTTAAATTGATTAGGGTTTGTGTCTTCTTCACTTCACCTTTTCAAGTAGTCAAAATACTCCCCATCTTCTCTCAATTCCAAACATAATCTAACTTTTTTTCCTTCATACCTAATCACTAAAATGGCAAACACCTCTGAAAATTCTTCTTCACCACCACAGGAAACCACTTCCACACCTTTTATCACCCCTTAAACCACACCAACCTCTAATAAAAGAGTAAAGATGATGGCTCACAAGGTTGTCACTGGTAGAGAGCAGATCAAGAAAATAAACGAATAATTGGAAGTGGGTAAGGAAGAAGAATCCCAGAAATCTGATGATTCTTTCAAATCCGGTACTGTGGGAAAAGAAATTGTTTCTTCTAAGACTGAACAGGTAACATCTGGCCCTAAAGTTACTACTGAAACTATCTTTGAGGTTGCTACGAATTTGGAGAATAGGTTTGTGTTGGTAGGATCTATAGCAGGTGTTGAAACTACTTAGTTTAGAAGGGTTGGTGGTAAAAATAAAAAAGGAAAAGAAAAAGAAAAAGAGAGTGAGGGTGCTCGAATTTCTGTGAGGGGTAAGGGAAAAGGAGTGGTTGGTTCTTCACCCAATCCTGTTTGTCTAACTGAAGAATCAGGAGCTATGGTTGTTTGGGGTGGCGAATCTGCTGGAATGGAGGAGAGTGTGGGAAAAACAGGGGGAAGTGGGTCCGAAGAAGCTGCTAAGGGGCTGGTTCAAATAGGGAAAAATGTTGATGAACCAGTTCCATATGAACAGAAAACCCTTGCAGACCTACTAAAAAGGGTGACTGAAAGTTACAATCCAAAGAAGAAGGGAAGTTCTAAAGTTAAAACCCCTGGCACTGCTAGAGCAAACATTAAAAATAAGGCTGCCTCTTCTATCCCTGTAGAAATTTCTCCTACAAGAGGAAGAGCTACAAGGAGTCATAAGAAGCAAAGTGAGGCTGAACTGGAGAAAGCCTTAGAAGAAAGTAAAAGAAAAGTTGTTGATAAGGGAAAGAAGAACATGGTAGCCTGTTGAAATTAATGAGATGGACCTGGTCTTTCGAGATGAAGATGAGTTAGAAGAAGTGGAGGTCGTGTTTGCGAAGAGTAAAGCTGAGGGGAAGTCTGAGTTGGTCTACATGAATGCGAGAGGACGGTCGCGTTCGCGAAGAAGGAAATCTGGGCAGACAGTATTAATTTAAAAAATGAGGGTTTGAACCCATTTTTTATATTTGTGCTATAGACCACGGATTTGGGCGATTCTTGAAGGGGTTTTTGCGGAGTTGATTGGGATAAGTGATTCTTACTTGATTTTGGTTAAATCTAATGATTATATCTTTAATTTTATCACCTAATTTGTGATTTAAGGTGAGAAATTAGGGGAAAAGAGGAAGAACTCTTGAGTTAGGATTTTGAGGTTTTAAATCAGATTTTGTTATTGAATTTGAAATTTGGTATGGTTAGGCTCGTGACTGAATGGACTTTCGGGTTTTTTGATTTGTCAGATTTTGAGACGTGGGATCGGGGGCCGGGTACGGGCTAATTTCAGATTTTTGGCTATAATTTAGTACTTTTCTTGTGGAATTGATCCCTTTAGCCTATATTGATTGTATTGTACTACTTGTGGCTAGATTCAGGACATTCGGAGGCCGACTCATGAGGCAAGGGCATTTTGGAGTAGAGTTTTACTCGAATTAAGGTAAGTAACAGTTATAAACTGGTCCTAAGGGTATGAAACCTTGGATTTTGTGTCGTGTGATTATTTTGGAGGTGAACACATGCTAGATGACGGGCGTGTGGGCTTGCACCGAAGGGATTGTGACTTGGTCCGTTCCCCAAAACGGTAAAGTCAAATAGATCACTGTTAACCACATGTTTCCCTCTGTTTTAGGGAAATTTGACTGCAATTTATGTTAGAAATCATGCTTAGGCCATATGATATCACTGTTGGGACCCGTTGAGGTCATGTACTTGTTGAATTAGCTGCTATTTGGTGTATTGTACTCAGTCATGATTTTACGTGCGTATCATACCTTCGCCTCTTCTTGTTTCTTGTTGATACATGTTATTATCTTTGTTTGGGCTAATTTATATGATTTCTAAGAGCCCGAGGGACTGGAGAGGTTGGTGACTGAGATAGGGCCTGAGTGCCGAGCTGTGAGCTATGTGAATGTTTATGGATCGGGTTGCACGCCGCAACGAGCCCGAGGGATGAATGTTTATGGTTCGGGTTGCATGCCGCAACAAGCCTTATGGATATATATATTGGATCGGGCTGCACGCCGCAGCGATATAGCAGTTGGGCTGAAGGAGCCCCTCCGGAGTCTGTACACCCCCAGTGAGCGTAGGTACCTATTGAGTGTGAGTACTGAGGGCTGAGAGCTGAGTGATTGAGCTGTTGAGATGAGTTGAGTGACTGTTGCCTCTGAGGCTGTACGTTTTTTCAATTGTTGCTACAGTTAGTTGCTATCTATCATTGTTGTGAAGTTCTGAATTTTTTTATATCCAGTTTACTTGAACTTGAAACTGTATAAAACTGATTTGACTTAGCTACCGATTTGGAAGCATGTCTATCCTTTACTGAAATTACAGAAAATGAACCATAATTGTGTAGCTCGTTACTATCTTGAGTTCCTTATTTATTATTGTTAGTTACTGAGTTGGATGTGCTCACGTTAATCCCTGCACCTCGTGTGTAGATCCAGGTTTTTTCGGACACGGAGGACGTTGATCTTGTGTGTGGTTGAGTACCGAAGACTTACGAGGTAGCTGCCGGCGTTCGCAGTCCTTGTCTCTCCTTACTTGTTATATTTTCTTTCCTGTATTGGTATTTTGGCATAGACTGTTGTAGACACTGTTTCTAGACTGGTTGTTTAGATGCTCATGACTTAGTGACACCCCGATGTCGGGCTATTTTCCACACTTATATTTTGGGTTTACCCCGTTTTTATGAAAAACTCTGGTTATTGTAAATGTCTTAATTCATTTCTGTTAAATGTGGATATACTTTTGAAAATTTCGGCTTGCCTAGTACCACGATAGGCGCCGTCACAAAGGGTTAGATTTTTGGGTCGTGACATTTTTAATCCTGGATAACTTATTCCAGAATTAGTAATTAAACAAGGGATACGACATTACTAAATTTTTATCTCAGAAATATTTTTGCTTATTCATTTATGCCAAACGACCCCTTAGTTTCAACCTTGATTGGGCTTAATCCTGATCAAGTGACTGTAGCAATCCCTTCATAAACCTAGGGCCACATGATACATAAATTTGTACACACTCCCCAATAGATTCCATAATCCAAATATACTCAATGAATTAAATAGCAAGAGCCCCACTATATAATTTAAGAAATTTCATCCCTTGCTATATAACACTATCCATTCACGTATGACACAAACCATGATATAACTAACCTAAATAATGAAATATATTGCTAAATCTCAAAGTATATAGCTTGAAAAAATCCTTAATGATCTCCAATGGTTTAATATCTTTGTAAATCTCCATTATCCATAAAATAACATATTAGACTCATCAAATTATATCCCAAGTGAAATGATATTTGGATGACGCAATTGTCCTTAAATTCATGTGATTATTGCAAAGAGGTGGGGTGGCAGACTCAGGATGCACTATCACGCTCTACAATCTTGGAATCTTGTCATCCATTAGGGTCAAGCGATTCGAGATAATGCATCACCAAATGTCTTGGTGGATGGTTAGAATCTTTCGGTGCTTACTCAGAGGTCTCGGATTTTTTTTTCTGATTTAATTGCATCTACCCTGGCTTTCACCTCCTGTGGTGATGGGGTGTTTTGCTTGACCCCTACCCTGTATATTGATAAGACAAATATTACAACGGAGAGCAAGTGGACTTTGAATACTTAATGGATAAATAGAAAAGATTGTGGGGGGGGGGGGTGTTGACCTGGACAATTCACATACACATGGCCCATTTATAGTTGAGACAGATCCAACATGAGGCCCAACTACTTTAGTTATTACTTATATTAACCTTCTGTAAAGTTATTGTAGTCTTAGCTTGTATTACAAAGATAGCCATTATTTTTAGTTGTATAAATAGAAGTAGGGTGGCTGTTTTGTACAAGTTTGATATTCTATTTCTCAATCAGATAGAAAAATTCTCTCTCCTCTTTCACCGACATACCTTGAGCTAATTCTCTACAGTGGAGAAAACCTCAATTTCTCTGCTCCTATGGTAAATCAACATGGTATCAGAGCATATCCCGGTGGTCTGTATCGTCCTCTATGTTTCATCGGTGAATTTTTTTAGTTTTGTCTCATGTTAATTCCGACAGGTTTTCCGACGGGTTCAAAAGTTTAGGGATTTTTAATTGGAGCTTCTATATCATGTACTCCGAAGGCTTGTGATTACACAATTGTACCGAATGTTCGAGAATTACATTTTCCACAACTCAGCTAGCTCGACTACAAAATTAGGGTTTCTCGCTGCAGATCAATCTCATTTTCCGGTGATATCTCTCTTTAATTGCTGTTTGTTGACTGTATTGCTTTCATAAGTAGTTGAAGATTATTAACTCTGTGTCAAGATGCCTGTTGGTACTGAGTCATCCTCTACTTCTGATTTGGCTTCTAGTCAGTCGACTACCATTCTGGATCACTTTCATCCTCTATATCGTCATCCTTCAGACACCCCGGGGATTGTGTTAGTTTTAGTTCCTTTTTCTGGTGCAGGGTTTAGCGAGTGAAAGGAAGGGACGTTAATCTCACTCTCAGCTAAGAATAAAATTCAGCTAATTGATGGAGCTTACAGTGTCCCCAACCCTAATTCTCAACTTCACCCACACTGGTTAAGATAGAACAATATGGTTAAAGCTTGGGTCATGAATGCACTCGCACCTAATATTGCTAAAACCATACTTTATTACAAAACTGCTAAGGAAGCATGGAACAATCTGTTAGAAAGATATGATGTTGCCAATATCTCTCAGTATTATAGTCTTCAACAAGCTATCTCTTCTACTACTCAAGGTTGTTCTAATATTGCTACCTATTACACCAAGCTCAATGGGTTTTGGGACGAAATTAATTCTCTTTCCATGGGCAGACCTTGTACCTGTGGAGCCATGCATGACCTTACAGAACAACAAAACTTATTTAATTTCTCTCTATATTGAATAAAACCTATTCCACTGTTAAAAGTAATATTCTCATGATGAGTCCTATGCCATCTGTTGAGAAGGCCTATTCTATTCTCATTAGAGATGAGAAACAAAGAGAAATTCACTCTGACCCCTCTCCCTTTTCTCCTGATTCCACATATTTCATTGCAAGTTCACTTCCTAATCATGGCTCTTCCCAATCCACCTATCCAAGACCATACACTCAAAAAGTCAATTTTGATTCCAAGAAAGCTCGAATATTTTTTAAGTACTGTAAAAAAACCAGGGCATACAGTGGACAAATGCTATAAACTCCATGGTTTTCCTCAAGATTTCAAATTCACCAAGAACAAGAAATCAGTTGCTTGTGCTCAAGTGGTTCATCCATCTGATTCCTCTTCTACTCCACCTGAATCATCTCAGTCTGAGGCTCCTCCTTATGGATTCTCGAAAGAGCAGTATGCACATCTGATGTCTTTATTCCAGCACACTCAACTGTCATCTTCTGCTCAAAATACCTCCTCTCAGGGAAATCAACTGCTAATTTTGCAGGTTGGCACAATAACCCTATCTATAGACTTTATGGTTAAATTGTGTGTTATGCTACTCATGAAGACTCTAGTTCTTGGATTTTGGATTCCGGAGCTACCAATCACATGGCACCACATAAACATCTATTACATAATATACAACCCTTACTTTCTCCTTCATTAGTAACCTTACCTAATGGGTATAAAGTCAAAGTGACTTCTTTTGGTTCCCTCAATTTATTTCCTGGTATTACTCTCACTAATGTGCTATTCGTACCATCATTCCATTACAATTTGATTTCTGTGCATCAACTTCTTGTACAACTCACATGTTCTACTCTGTTTACTTCTATTTTCTGCCATTTACAGGGCCCTTCTCTAAAGGGGCCACAGGAAATTGGTAAAGTTGAGCATGGACTCTACATTCTGAGGATATCATCTACTGCTACTATTCCTGCTGATGTCTCTTGTAATGTTGCTCCACATAATGTTTCTGTTTTTTCTTCTAATTCTCCTTCTTTTGCATCTGATGTTACACATAGTGCTCCTTGTTCTTCTTCTGTTTCTTCTCCTGGTGTTTCTCACATTAATTGTACTTCTGCATCTATTAATAAAAATTATGTTCTTTGGAATCAAAGGATGGGTCATTTACCTTTTATCAAAATGCTTTATATTGCACATTTACCTTATAAATTTTCTTCCAAGCAATCTTTTAATTGTTCAATCTGCCCCATGGCAAGGCAACAAAGGCTACCTTTCCTTGATAGTTCCACCCATTCTACCAAACCTTTCCAACTTGTCCATGTTGATCTTTGGGGCCCTTACCATACAACTACCTATAATGGTTTCAGATACTTCTTAACCATTGTAGATGACTGTACCAGAGTCACTTGGACTCACCTGTTATCTTGTAAAAGCAATGACTTTTCAATTATCAAAGCCTTTATTGCAATGGCTTCCACTCAATTTCATGCCAAAGTTCAAACACTCAGGAATGATAATGCATTTGAGTTGGGATTTGCCCACTTTCATGCAGAATTTCTTACTTCTCTTGGTATTTCCCATCAAACATCCTGCCCCCATACACCACAACAGAATGGGTGGTAGAAAGGAAGCACAAACATCTTCAATAAACTTCAAGAGCTCTCCTTTTTCAATCTAAATTACCTACCAAATTTTGGGGGGAATTTGTTCTCACTTCTACTTACTTGATCAACACATTCCCTTCTTCTGTCTTATCTAACAAGACTCCCTATGAGGCATTACATGGCAACCCTCCTACTTACACTCATCTTAGATCCTTTGGATGCTTGGCTTATGCTGCTGTCCCTCCTCCTCCCAGAGACAAGCTTCAATCTAGAGTTATTACTTGTGTCTTCTTAGGGTATGCCTTTGGGAAGAAAGGCTATAAACTTCTGAACCTCCAGAACAAGTCTATTCTCTATTCCAGAGATGCTTCCTTTGTTGAACACATCTTTCCCTCAACCTCTCCTCCTCCTGCTTTCTTCTCTTCTTCCCCTTCCACTTTCCCTAATAATCTTTCTTCTTTCTTTTTTTCTCCTCCTTCTCCTTCCTCCTCTTTTATCCCTGCCTCTTTTCCTCCTACCCAATTATCTCCTCCTTCACCTGAATCTCTCCCTGTTCCTTTACCTAGAAGGTCTTCTAGACCCTCTCAACCTCATGTCCACCTCCAAGATTATGTTTGTTACTCTACACCATGCTCCCATCACCCTGCTTCTGTCTCTACCTCCAATGAGCCTTCTTTCCATGAGCCATTATACTATCAACAGGTTGTATCCAACCCAGCTTGGCAGGAGGCCATGCTTAAAGAGTTTCAGACTTTGGAGGCCAATCACACATGGGATTTTGTTTCCTTGCCTCCTGGCAAGAAGGCCACCCCTTGCAAATGGGTGTACAAAGTCAAACAAAAGTCTGATGGTAGTATTGAGAGGTACAAAGCCAGACTAGTGATTAGAGGTGACACCTAGAAGGCTGGGATTGATTACACTGAAACTTTCTCCCCTGTTGTCAAGTTCACCACCATTAAATGCCTCCTTGCTCTTGCTGCTAAGAAATCTTATCTTGTTTATCAGCTTGGTATTAACAATGCTTTTCTCCATGGCGATTTGTCTGAAGAGGTCTACATGAAGGTTCCCCCTGGGCTCACAGTTTCTTCTAATTCTTCTACTTCCGGTTTTCCTATAGTGTGCAAGCTTAAAAAGTCTTTGTATGGCCTTAAACAGGCCTCCAGGCAATGGTTTGCCAAATTATCTTCTGCACTTTTGTCAAGAGGTTACACATCCAGTCTAAATGATTATTCCCTCTTTACCAAGTCCACATCTACTTCTACTGTTATCATAGCTGTGTATATGGATGATATTTTGTTGGCTGGTGATGATGCTTCCGAAATGGATTCTCTCAAATCCTTCCTGGATCTCCAATTCAAAATCAAAGACTTAGGTGATGTCCACTACTTTCTAGGCCTGGAATCTCCAGATTGCCTCAGGGGTTTCTTGTGAGTCAACATAAATTTACAAAGGATTTGTTGGCTGAGTTTCACTGTTCTTCTGCCTCTCCAGTTGTGGCACATTCGGAGGTGCATCTCAAACTCACTCCTGATTCTGGTGAACTGTTCCCTGATCCTACTCACTATAGAAGATTGATTGGAAAACTGAATTTCTGCAACACACTCGACCTGATAGATCATTTTCCGTACAACATCTCAGTCAATTCTTAAATGCTCCTAGAACAGGTCATTTACATGTTGCTTTACATGTTTTGAGGTACTTGGTTAATTAGGACCCTAATAAGGGATTTTGTTGAACAATAATCTAGATCTTTCCTTGCTTGCTTACTCTGATTTTGATTGGGTTGCTTGCCCCTCTTCAAGGAGGTCTGTCACTAGGTTCTTCATTACTTTGGATGGTAGTCCTATTTCTTGGAAGTCCAAGAAGCAACCCACGGTTTCCTTATCTTCTACTGAAGTTGAATATAGAGCTTTGAGGAAAACTGTGGCTAAGATTGCGTGGCTAGTCAGACTGTTGAGTGACTTAGGTGTTTCTATTAGTGATCATGTTCCTATCCACTGTGACAACCAGGCTGCTATCAGCATTGCTTGCAATCTTGTCTCTCAAGAACGTACTAAACACATTGAGCTCATTTCTTCTTTGTCAGAGAGCAACTTGTAGCTAGCCTTATCTCTCTTCAGTACACTCCCACTGCCTCTCAACTAGCTGACATCCTGACCAAAGCTCTTTCCAGTGCTCAACATCTGAAGCTCCTGTGCAAGCTGGGTGTTCTATCACCCCCAGCTTGGGGGGGGGGGGGAAGGGGGTGTTGACCTGGACAATTCACACACGTGGCCCATCTATAGTTGAGACAAATCCAACATGAGGACCAACTACTTTAATTATTACTTGTATTAACCTTCTGTAATGTTATTGTAGTCTTAGCTTGTATTACAAAGATAGCCATTATTTTTAGTTGTATATATAGAAGTAGGATGGATATTTTGTATAACTTTGACAATCTATTTCTCAATCAGATAGAAAAATTCTCTCTCCTCTTTCACCGACTTACCTTGAGCTCAGTCTCTACAATGGAGAAAATCTCAAGTTCTGTGCTCCTATGGTAAATCAACAGGGGGTGCGATTGCGTTGCCGTACAACTTGAGTAGGAAAACTAAAATTAGGATAAAACTCCGGCCGTTACGAAAAAATGTGATCTTGGATTAAGGGTGTATTTGGTAGGAAGGAAAATATTTTCCGGAATATATTTTTCAATTTTTCCATGTTTGGTTGGCTTAAATGTTTTGGAAAATATTTTCCTTATCAAGAGAAGGGAAAACATTTTCCAAAACTCCTTCTCAACATTGCCCACCCTCACCAACCCACCCACCCCCCTCTCCAAAAAAGATTTTTTTTTTAAATTTCAGTTTTTCTATTACCACTCACCCTACTACCCCTCCAACACCCCTCCCCCCCCCCCCGACGCGCAAAAAAACAAAAAAATTTTACCTTTTTTTTTTGCAATTTCCAAATTTCTGTTTTTTTCGTTTTTCTGCACCACCCACCCCACTCTCCCCCCTACCCCTAGCCCCAGCCCCCCCCCCCACCCGGACAAAAAAAAAAAAAATTTTTCTTTCTTTTTTGTAATTCAATTTCAGCCTTTTTTATTTTCTCGCCCCCCTTACCCCCCCCCCCCCCCGAATTTTTTTTTATAAATATATTTTTCAGTTTTAGTTTTTTTTTAAATCAGTTTAAAGGTTCAAAATTTTACAAGTACCAAAGTTATGAGTTCGGAGGTTTATGTGTTTGGAAGTTTAGGGGTTTAGAAATTATAAAGTTTACGGGTTCGAAATTTCGCAGTTTCGAAAGTTTAGCGGTTCGAAAGTTTATGAAATTTGTGGATTCGGAAGGTTGTTGGTTTGAAAGTTTATGACTTCATGTTTATTATATCTAAATTATTTATGAATACTCTTGAGAAATCGTTTTCCTTAATTTGCGTACCAAACACCGGAAAATGAATAAGATTACTACTTGTTTTTCAAGAAAACATTTTCTTGGAAAATATTTTCCATTATACCAAACACACCCTAAGTGTAAAATGCTGAATCTCTTAAAAAAAGGATTAAAATATGATTGTGGAAATTACACCAGTTAATACTGCACTCTTTTTTTTTTTTTATCATGGGGTGAGAAATTAAAAGAAGCTTTTAACAAGTGAGTACTAGCAATTCCAATGAGATTCAAGTCTCCTCTCCAAGTAAATGCAACATTCGATATAAATTTACTCGTTAAAAATGAAATTGATGAAATCATGTTTCCTAAATTTGAAAAGATGCTATCACCAAAATAAATTGAATAAATCAAACTAAGCCAAAATCCCAGTCAATTATGGCCATGGACTCATACAAATGACCATGTCCGGCCAGCTTCCTTGTCCAAAACAATACTTTTATTATTTACAATTTTTCTTCCACGGATTCAAGCCGTGGAAGCAGTCATTAATATTTGCATTATGATAGGTTGTCTACGTTACACCCCTTGGGATGCAGCCCCTCTCCGGATCATGCGTGAAAACGAGATGCGTGACGCCCTTCCCAATGCCGCGCTTCTGTAAATTTATCTTATCCACCATTGACAGTGATCTCTCGATCTTCCTGACAAGAAATCTAAATGGATAACTTCTTGATGATGATTAAGCTCAGAAAATAGTGCATTTGGCTTTAGATGATTTCTACATAATGGGCAAGTCATATTACGTCCACAATTCATCCACCTATCCAAACAAACCCTATGAAAAACATGATCACATCTCAACTCTCTAACTTCTTCTCCATCTTCAATATTACACAAACATATAGCACATTCTACTGAATCCAAATTAGACCCCGAATCGTGATCGTAACGCCTTACTCTAAGCTCATTATTATGATCATGAGGTGTTGTAGCTGAATCTTCAGAAATGGTAGTGAAGTTGTAATTACAAGAATGAGAGAAAGATTGAAAGAGGACAACATTCCAACCCCATTTTAAATGAGTAACAATAAAGTCTATGTAGTTTAGTAATTTTGATAGAAATGTTCTGTTAAAGATGGAGCTGAAGATAATACTGAGAAAGACGAAAGAGATGGCTAATGAAGCTGGACTCATTTTTTGAGTGAATATTGAACTTCTTGAGATATAATTTTGTTTGGGATTTTCTGCTGTAAGAGAATGCACACTTAGCTATAGCTTTATATAGTTTACTAAAGGGAGGAGTGAGTTGATGTTGAGAAATTATATAAATTTCTATCAATTAAACATGGGGAATATTATTTCACGATTTGTATCTCTGTTATTCCATACCATCTTTTATTTCTATTTTGTGATGATGAGGCGGGCACTTAGAAATTTCTCTTTTAATTAATAAAACATTAATTATATTATTTGTGAGTGCATATTTTCTTGTAAGGTATGTGGTGTAGATTGAATGCCACAATTCAACTGTCTGAAATAGGTCAATAAAAGTGTCCCAATATTTGGATTTAAAAAAGAGAAAAATAAGTGGAGCAAGTTTGATCAAGAAAATGAGAGCACCATCGATTGGTCCGGTGGGACAAATAGGATTTCTTCAACTTCAACCCAAAGTCTCGAGTTCGAGCTCTAAATATAGAAAAACATAGAGAACGCTTTTTCCTTAAAAGGCCTCTACATGGCCTGAAACATAATTAATCGGATCAACATGTTACGAATATTAAAGGGTTTTAAAATTAGTGACTGAATTCATTTACGGTTGGATACCCGGTCATCAGTGGCGGATCTAGAGGGTAATGTGCGGGTTCTCGGAAACCCAGTAGCTTTTGCATAGTCCTTGTATATGTATTAAAAAATTTATTAAATATCTCTAAATATTTGATTATGAACTCAATTGATAACTTGAAATCGTCATAGGAACCGATAAACTTCAAAGTCTGGATCCGTCTCTGCCGGTCGTACACATGCATAATGGTCAATGCAAAGTGGTTAGCTTTTAAAATAGATTATATATCCCAAAAAGCAAGATCTAATGATCAATATATACACGAGACTGTTAAGTCTTTTATATTTGAAAATAATGAAGTTTCTTAAAAATAAGTTATATATGGATAGGGTTATCACTTACGTTTAGGGGTTGTTTGATTTGAAGAGAAGTTATATTGGGATTAGTTATACTGGAATTAGTTATGTTGGTATTATTTTTTATTGATTGTTGGTATATTGTATTAATCCTCGGATTGTCAATTTTACTGCTTTATCCCGAGATTACTATTCCACCCTCTGACATATATAAGTTATCTCAGTACTCTATTTAATCCTGGATAACACTTATCCCAGAATTAATAACTAAACAAGGGATAAGACGGTACTAAATTTTTATTTTAGATTTATTTTTGTTTATCCATCAATACCAATCGACCCCTTAGTTTCAACCTTGATTGGGCTTGATCCTGATCAAGTAACTATAGCAATCCCTTCATAAAACTAGGGCCACAAGATAGAGAAATTTGTGCACACTCCCCATTAGATTCCATAATCCAAATATACTCATTGATTTGAATCGCAAGTCCTTACTATATATAATTTAACAAATACCATCCCTAGTGCATACTTCACCATTCACTTATGACACATACCATGATAAAACTAATCCTATGCAATGAAATATATGGCTAAATCTCAACGTATATTGCTTGAAAAAAATCCTTAATGATCTCCAATGGTGTAATATCTTTGTAAATCTTCATTATCCATAAAATATTATATTAGACTCATCAACTTATATCCAAAGTGAAATAATATTTGGATGATGCAATTGTCCTTAAATTCATGTGAGTGTTGCGGAGAGGTGTGGTCGCGGACTCAGGATGCACGATCACGCTCTACAATCTTATCTTGTGCATCCATTAAGGTCATGCGATCCAAGACAATGCTTCATCAAATGACTCGGTGGAATGATTAGGATCTTTTTATTTTTAGTCAGAGGTCTTGGATTTGAATCCTGAGATTTTTTTTTATATGAAGATGTTCAACCAGTTGGTGATCCTACTTGGTGTCGATCCAACTTGGTCGAGCAAGTGGACTTTGAATACTGAACGGATAAATAGAAAAGTTCAGGCGTAAGGCGACTGGGTATGGCCGTACGTACTTGGGGGATCTTGGGTGCGAGTCTTTACAAACTTAGTTTTAGTTTTATGATCATATCTTTTTTTAGTTTTAAAATTGTAAAGCGACATGATGCCCTATTTTATGTAAATTGTTTAGATCGCACAACAAAGGATTAACTTACAGTTTTGGGAATTAAGCGAGTTAATACTGCACATTTTTTTCATGGGTGTGATAAATTCTTTTATTTTTTAAAGAAAAAAAGCTTCTAACAAGTGAAGTACTAGCAATTATATTGAGATTTCAAGTCTCCTCTTCAAGTAAATACAACATTCATATATGAATTTTCTCATTAAAATGAAATAGATCTAATCATGTCATATTGTTTCCTTAATTTGAAAAGAATCACAAAAATAAATTGAATAAATCAAACTAAGCCAAAATCCCAGCTTCCATGTCCACAACAATACTTTTATTATTTACATCTTTTCTTTCACGGGTTCAAGCCGTTTAAGCAGTCACAATTCTTCGGATCATGCGTGAACGCGAAATGGTTTGTATATCAGGCTACCTTTCCTAGCGTTCGCTACGCTTCTGTAAATTTATCTTAGCCACCATTGACAACGATCTCTTGATCTTCCTGACAAGAAATCTAAATGGATAACTTCTTGATGATGATTAAGCTCAGGAAAGAGTGCATTTGGCTTTAGATGATTTCTACATAATGGGCAAGTCATATTGCGTCCACAATTCATCCACCTATCCAAACAAACCCTATGAAAAACATGATCACATCTCAACTCTCTCACTTCTTCTCCTTCTTCAACCTTGCACAAACATATAGCACATTCCACTGAATCCAAATTAGACCCCAAATCGTGCTCGAAACGCCTTCTACTAAGCTCATAATTATGATCATGAGGTGTTGTAGCTGCACCTTCAGAAATGGCAGTGAAGTTGTAATTACAAGAATGAGAAAGATTGAAATAGGACAACATTCCAACCCCATTTCAAATTTGTAACAATAAAGTCTATGTAGTTTAGTATTTTTGACTGAGGAAACATTTGAAATGCTTTTTTAAAGATGTAACTGAAGATAATACATAGAAATAATATTATGTAATTATTTGCGTTAAACATGTTGTACACAAAGTTTGAATATAGAGCAACTGATTTTGACTAAACTAAGGAAAATGCATGTGTGGCGCCGTCTTTGTTGTTTTTGGAAATGGAGATGAAAGAAGCAATTAGCCTGCAAAGTACAATAAAAAGTAGTTAAGTACTTATAAATAATATAATTTGACTATTATATAACTTTTTATTTTATGAAAGCCTTAAGTAGTTTTGATCTTCATTTACAAGATGGGCAGTATAACCATTTCAGAAAAGGAGAAAGAAACTACAGAAATCGAACAAGTTTAAATCGATGAATTGTTAGTATAAAAAGATATTTATTCAACCAACTCAACACAATTAAAGTAATTTGTCACCACCCAAACCCCGCACTGGTCGTGATGGCGCCTCTGTTGAGGACGAGGCCAGCCAACTAACCCAACTCGTCTTTTTCAAAAATAGTTAAACATAAATAAACAGCTTAAATATGACTTAATAATATTAGTTAGCGGAAATACAACCCAACATAGCCCTAATTGGGGCGTCACAAGTCACGAGCATCTATCAGAATGTAAATCCACTACAAGGTCTAAAATATACAAAACCGAAATAATGAACAAAGGAGAGAAACATGGTGCTGCGTACGCTGACAGTCACCTCCTTAACTCATATAACTCTGCCTCTGATCGGCCCAAAACCCGATACCGGGTGAATAGATACCTGCATCTGCACACGAGGTGCAGGGAGTAAAGTGAGTACTCCAACTCAGTGAGTAATAAAGGTAAATAATAACTGAGCAGTAAGAAATCACGTAAAGCAACCAACGCTGTATAGAAGCAGGGTACAGTCCTTTGAGAAAAACAGTGAAGCTGTGAAATCTTTTGAAATCTCTTGGCTCAGTTTAAATCTCTTTTTAAAAATGATCTTTCCAACAGTTACGAAATGATTTCAAAACGGTTAGTGCCGATAACCACAGAAAAACCGCCTCTCGGACACAAATATCACAGTATAACAGGTAAAAAGGCAAGTAATTATGCAAGATGAGCACATAAAAGTTCTCCCCTCGGGAAATATCTCAAAACAGTACCAGCCCCTCGGGCTCTCTCTCTCAGATCACTCTCAGAATAGTATCATACAGTAACCGCTGCGGCGTGCAGCCCGATCCACATCTCGCTGCGGCGTGCAGCCCGATCTATATATCGTCGACGGCGCTCCAGGGGGTGTGCAGACTCCGGGAGGGGCCACTTACGGCCCAAGCGCAATATCAAGCCACCTTGTGATATATAACCTGAAAGCCTTCTCAGATCACTCACAAGGCCTGAAAGCCTCCTCACATCACACTCGAGGCCTGAAAGCCTCCTCATATCACACTCGAGGCCTGAAAGCCTCCTCACATCACACTCGCGGCCTGAAAGCCTCCTCACATCACACTCGAGGCCTGAAAGCCTCCTCGCATATGGCCCTCGGCCTCACTCAGTCCAGAAAACATCATAAGCCCCTCAGGCATCAATAAAATAGCAGTGCTCAGCCCAAACAACAATGGAAATATCATTTATGTCTCAAAGTTCAATTAAAGCGGCTGAGTTTGTAAAACAGTATAATCAACAGGACTGAGTTCAAGTAGTATATCAAAATAGTGAGGAAACAGTGATAAAAATCCTCGGAGGATTCAGATAATTGGCACGAAGCCCAAATATGGCAATCAGCCCAAATCATGATAATAGCAATTAAGTTTCAGTCAAAATACGCGGTAAAATCATCAATCGGGACGGACCAAGTCACAATCCCCAACGGTGCTCTACCCCACGCTCGCTATCCGGCGTGCAAGTCACCTCAATATAGCACTACGGTGTGCAAATCCGGGGTTTCAAACCCTCAGGATATCATTTACAATCATTACTCACCTTGAACCGGCGAATCCTATTGCTCGCGACGCCTTTGCCCCTCAAACCGGCCTCCACGCGCGTCGAATCTATCCAAAATCAGAGCGAATACATCACAATAGGCTAAGGGAACAAAGCCCAAGCGAAAACAAACAATAACGGGCACAAATCCCGAAATTACCAAAACCCGAGCCCCGGGCCCACTTCTCGAAACTCAGAAATTTTTACATCAATACGTTCCTTATCTCCTCACGAGTTCATACATGCCAAGAACTCTAAAATCTGAGCTCAAATGACCCATCAAATCCCCAAATCAAATTTCACAATCTCGAGCCCTAGTTCTTAAATTTTTGGCTTAGCTTCCATGAATTTCTTGGTGGATTTCACAATAAAAACGATATTGAGATCAAAAATCATACCTCCGATCGATTCCCCTTGAATCCCTCTTTAATCTCCACCAAGAAGCTCTCAAAATGATCAACCATGGAGGAAAAATGACACAAAATCGCGGAAATGAGCTTTTAAAACATTCTGCCCAGCTATACATTTTCCTTCTATGCGATCGCAGCCCAAGGCTTGCGATCGCAATGCACAAAATTCCCCCCTCCAAATTTAACACTGTGCGATCGCGATTACACCAATGCGATCGCAATGCACAACTATCCATGGCCTTTGCGATCGCACACCAACACCTGCGATCGCATACAATAAATTTCTCCTCAAAATCCCGGATGAACTTACACTGTGCGATCGCATGCCTCCTTATGCGATCGCATTGAACAACCAACAACACCCTGAAAATCTTCCTATGCGATCGCAATGCCTCTCCTGCGATCGCATAGAGCAAAACCCTACAGCACTGACCTGCAAATTTTCTGCAACATCCTAAGTCCCAAAACCTCCCGTTAGCCATCCGAAATCACCCCGAGGCCCCCGGGACCTCAACCAAAAGCATCAACGCATCCTAAAACATCATTCAAACTTGCTCCAATCATCAAAACACCTCAAACAACATCAAATTACTCAAAACTCATCGAATTCAAGCCTAAGTTTCTCAAAAACTTCCGAAATACACTTTCGATCAAAAACCCGACCAAACGACGTCCGAATGACCTGAAACTTTGCACACACATCACAAATGACATAACGAAACTACTGCAACTCTCGGAATTCCATTCCGACTCTCGGATCAAAATCTCACCTATCAACCGGAATTCGCCAAAATACTAACTTCGCCAATTCAAGCCTGACTCTACACCGGACCTCCAAAACCGATTCCGATCACGCTCCTAAGTCACAAATCACCTAACGAAGCTAACCAAATCATAAAAACTCCGATCCGAGCTCATATACCAATAAGTCAACTCTCGGTCAAACCTTTCAAATTCAAAGCTTTCAACTGAAACTGTTCTTTCAAATTCATTCCAAATCTTCCTGAAAACCAAAACCAACGATCTACATTAGTCATAATACATAACACGGGGCAACTCATGCCCGGGAACTGGCGAACAAGGTGCAAAAGCTCAAAACGACCGGTCGGGTCGTTACATCCTCCCCCACTTAAACACACGTTCGTCCTCGAACGTACCCGGAGTTGTTCTAGAAGCCAATGAATAGCTGAATAACCTTACCAAGTGTAAACCCGGGGGTGATCCCACATCACCCTATCTCATATAGGTCCGATAACACACTTTAACTAAAATCACACCATCCAGCCTAGCCCATAAATCATAGAACCACATTGCACTTTCCGAAATCATACACAAGATTAGAACCTCACATCTATATTCAGAATAAGCCCGAACCAGCTGTAATAACCCATACCTGTAACCTCAGGTGCAATCATATGATGTATCACATAACTCAAACACTCAAAACGATAACTTCTATTCACAGCAGCTGCACACAACACCCGAATACCGGTAGCAAACCTCTTATCAACTCAGGTCATATTCCAACACTTCTATATACTGCTAATGATAATTGAAGCATGCAATAAACCGTAACCATCTCTCAGGTCAACCATCCATGAAGTCACTTCCCTTTTGGCTAATACCATAGCAGATTTCTGAGCCGAACCTCGATATTATCCTTCCAACAAGCTGAAATCAAATCTGTTCACATTCATTAATGACCCCAACGATCACCTTGAATCCAACACACCTCTCTGGTGACATGACACATCAATACAGGCCTAAGCCACAACTTAATTCGCGCACCAATAAGAAACAGTCTGAATATCCTCAAATCATGAAAATGAACCCCAGACGAAAGAGTTGTACCTCAAGCTCATCAATACCATCACAACACAAAGCTGAGACCCGGTCTCACACCATAGAAATAGAACCCATGAATCTACCCTGAAAGGTCATATCTCCACATAGCTCCGCTGCAATGCGCGATCCTATCCAAACACTGCTACACATGGAACACCTCAAGTCACTATGCTCAAAAATCGACAGCCACGCACAATTTGATGTCTGGAACCAAAGCAAGTCATTACACCCACGGTGAAAACAAATAGCATATACCACGCAACCCGATAGGACATGACCGATACGCCACTTACTGAGCAACACCCAATTACTTTCCCGCTCGACTTCCACTATAAGACCCCCAAACGAACTGCACCATATGTGCCGATAACCAGCAAATCACAACACCTCGCAACACAGAAAGGTAACTCATGATCTCACCAAATTACTAATAAGCTCAATAACAGTCGAATCAATACCTCCCTCAACAATGCCATTCGGAGCCAACCAAGCCGACTCAAGATAGAACACTCACTCACAAGACCCCAAATGAGAAAGTCAATCCTTCCCAGCCGTCTGCTAGGTCCTCGAAATATAAAAACACTCTACCAGGATATACTCCGACACACCTCGCCACTAGACCCGTGGAATTCTGGCATAGCCCATAGCGCAATAGTCCTGAATAAACCAACACAGAGACAACCAGCGTTAAACCCAACAAGAAAGTGCCGCAATACTACCGAAGTGCTATCAACTTAATCACATTACCCTTTTTCTGAAACCTATACTCTCATCAAATCACTTCCAAATAGCAATACCATTTCCTTAATCATCTGAGGCTACCCGTTGCCCAAGAGTGTTATGAACTTCCTTTGAGAACTGAACTGAAACCTCATATACACAAACCTCAATCCTCCACAAAATACCGCATATACCACACCATCCAAGGATAACAGGAAAACTTTTATTTCCCTTCCAAGCCACAGACATCTACGCACTCAACTAGTCAAGAACTTCCATTGCTCCTCTCTAGAAGAAAAATCATTACACCTCCCATGCCTCTCATACTCGTAGAAAAATGCACCTCTCCAACCACGGTAGAAATCAACAAGAACTCTCCCAATTTTGTTTGCACAAATTAAACTGCCAGGACTGAATCCTTCTAACTAGACCAAGCTGCAAAATACCCGTAAGAACCCATAACCTCGAACACATACAAAGAATTGATCATATCCTTACCATACCAATTCGGTCTACTATCAAACTACTCTGTCTATCTAAATTTCCTTCTGATTCATTTTCAACTTGATATGCCCTCTTGCTGTAGCACTACATTTTCCTCAATCCCAGGCTCGCTACACGAGACCCAAGCACAAGACCGCACTACCTAAGACCCATACGCCGCTGAATACTCTCTCAAATATTCCCAGAAACACCACATTCCAAAATACTTTACTCTGAAGAACTTCCTGCAAATCTAAATTTGTTACCTTTACTTTCCCGATACTGATACATAGAATTCCATAATTAACATAAAAATACCATAAGTTTGAACCTCTTCCAACTAAAGCAACAGCTTCTAACCACATATGCAACTTTAAAGCACTCAACTGCTGTATACAGACTCTTGAACACATTAGAACCATTCTCGATAGTCATTCACTCTTATTCAAACGGCAAATTACCTGACCTAACAAACAGGACCACCCGTGCCTCGTTGGCATTCCGATACCGCAAAATAAAATCCTCGTCCCAATACAACCAAGCAACTTCCTACTCTATGCACCGAGCATTCTTTACCAACAACACAATAGACATCCCGTGATTCTCATACCCTACGAAGCATAATATAACCTTTGTCAAAAAATTTCCTTTACTCTAGCCATAGCTAATTCACTCGCATGCCCCAAACTGGAACCAACATAGCACCTAACCGTGCAATCAACTGCTCACACCAGACTCCCCCACTTGGCTCGAAGCCATAGATCAAGATACGCTCAATAACTCATAACACTTTTACTCTATTGATGCCACAATACCATAGCGAGATTAAACTCAAATCATTTATAAGTTTGTGAAAACACGAATCATCTAGTACTGTAAATCTTCTACAAATCTCGCATTCATCCCCGCACTTGTTAAGCCCACTCTCTTAAGCGACCCGAAATTTCAAATATCAACACGTACCCTTCAATTACACGTGAGATCTTCTATCATACACATAAGGATCACACCACTTCAGCACATGCCGCGGGAGATAACCCACCTGCTTCGCCTCAATATAACATTTCCGTATACCTTCCACCGTCATACCCATTACACAGCCACTTAATCTTCCTGAGTCTGAACTTATACCGCAATATAAAATTTACTTCACTCCCAACTAGGAGACTCAAAAAGATTCTCCACGCGCCCATAACTTGGGGCTACACATCCAGTCACAATGGAAATCATACACTTAATAGTTCACCTATCATCCAGCAGATCCTCCTCGACACTTCCAAGTCATATAGAAACATCACGCAGTACTAACATACTCATCACCTAGCTATCCAGCCATCATTCCCACTAATAGGGACAATAGCGAACATATAAGTTCAAAACACTTACTCACACAATCAGCACCTCGGTGCTCAAGCCATAGGCAATGATTCGGCCTCAAGTCCTCCAGACTGGCCCAAAATCAAACTCACAGAGATCACATCTCGCCCCTTGATCGGGGAATCACAAGCCATCAAGGCACATCTGATACTGAGCGCCCATGCGCGCATACAAACGCGTGGAAGGAATTTCAAGAGTTTCTTTTCAAGCTGAATCAAGGACGCACGATAAGAATTCAAGAATGTGAAGTTTTCCTAAAGGTTCTACAGCCTCTCGAGGATAAATACAGACGTCTCCGTACCGATCCGTGAGACTCTACTAAACCTGCTCATGAATCGTGAGACCTAGTTACCTAGGCTCTGATACCAACTTGTCACGATCCTCCTCCCGCACTGGTCTTGATGGCGCCTCTCGTGAGGACGAGGCCAGCCAACTAACCCAACTCGTCTTTTTCAAAAATAGTTAAACATAAATAAACAGCTTAAATATTACTTAATAATATTAATTAGCGGAAATACAACCCAACAAAGCCCTAATCGGGGTGTCACAAATCACGAGCATCTATCAGAATGTAAATCCACTACAAGGTCTAAAATATACAAAACCAGAATAATGAACAAAGGAGAGAAACATGGTGCTGCGAACGCTGACAGGCACCTCCTTAACTCATATAACTCTGCCTCTGATCGGCCCAAAACCCGCTACCGGGTGAATAGATACCTGCATCTGCACACGAGGTGCAGGGAGTAAAGTGAGTACTCCAACTAAGTGAGTAATAAAGGTAAATAACAACTGAGCAGTAAGAAATCACGTGAAGCAACCAAACATGCTGTGTAGAAGCAGGGTATAATCCTTGAGAAAACAGTGAAGCTGTGAAATCTTTAGAAAATATTTTGGCTCAGTTTAAACCTCCTTTGAAAAATAGTCTTTTCAACAGTTGCGAAATAAGTTTCAAAATAGTTAGTGCCAATAAGCACAGAAATCCGCCCCTCGGGCACAAATACCACAGTATAACAAGTAAAAGACAAGTAAGTATGCAACATGAGCATATAAAGGCTCGCCCCTCAGGCAATATCTCAAAACAATACCAGCCCCTCGGGCTCACTCTCAGAACACTCTCAGAACAGTATCAGCCCCTCAGGCTCAGTGTCAGTCACTCAGCATAGTATCAGCCCCTCGGGCTCAGTCTCAGATCATATGGGTACCCGCGCTCACTGTGGGTGTGCAGACTCTGGAGGGGCCCCTTACGGCCCAAGCGCTATATCAACATAAGGCCTGAAAGCCTTCTTACATCACTCATAAGGCCTGAAAGCCTCCTCACATTACTCACAAGGCCTGAAAGCCTCCTCACATCACTCACAAGGCCTGAAAGCCTCCTCACATATGGCCCTCGGCCTCACTCAGTCCAAAAATTATCACAAGCCCCTTGGGCATCAGTAAAATAGGAGTGCTCAGCTCAAACAAGAGTGAAAATATCATTTAAAGTCCCAAAATTCAGTTAAAGCGGTTGAGCTTGTAAAACAGTATAATCAATAGGACTGAGTTCAAGTAATATATCAAAATAGTGAGGAAACAGTAATGAAAATCCCCGAAGGGTCCAAATAATTGGCACGAAGCCCAAATATGGCAATCAGCCTAAATCATGATAATATCAATTAAATTTCAGTCAAATACGCGGTAAAATCATCAATCAGGACGGACCAAGTCACAATCCCCAACGGTGCCCTACCCTACGCTCGCTATCCGGCGTGCAAGTCACCTCAATATAGCACTATGATGTGTAAATCCGGGGTTTCAATCCCTCAGGATATCATTTACAATCATTACTCACCTTGAACCGGNTCGGGGTTTCAAAACCTTCAGGATATCATTTACAATCATTACTCACCTCGAACCGCGAATCCTATTGCTCGCGACGCCTTTGCCCCTCAAACCGGCCTCCACGCGCGTCGAATCTATCCAAAATCAGAGCGAATACATCACAATAGGCTAAGGGAACAAAGCCCAAGCGAAAACAAACAATAACGGGCAAAAATCCCGAAATTACCAAAACCCGAGCCCTGGGCCCACTTCTCGAAACTCAGAAATTTTTACATCAATACGTTCCTTATCTCCTCACGAGTTCATACATGCCAAGAACTCTAAAATCCGAGCTCAAATGGCCCATCAAATCCCCAAATCAAATTTCACAATCTCAAGCCCTAGTTCTTAAATTTCTGGCTTAGCTTCCATGAATTTCTAGGTGGATTTCACAATAAAAACGATATTGAGATAAAAAATCTTACCTCCAATCTATTCCCCTTGAATCCCTCTTTAATCTCCACCAAGAAGCTCTCAAAATGATCAACCATGGAGGAAAAATGACCCAAAATCGCGGAAATGAGCTATTAAAACATTCTGCCCAGCTATACATTTTCCTTCTATGCGATCGCAGCCCAAGGCTTGCGATCGCAATGCACAAAATTCCCCCCTCCAAATTTAACACTGTGCGATCGCGATTACACCAATGCGATCGCAATGCACAACTTCCATGGCCTGTGCGATCGCACACCAACACGTGCGATCGCATACAATAAATTTCTCCTCAAAATCCGGGATCAACTTACACTGTGCGATCGCATGCCTCCTTATGCGATCGCATTGAACAACCAACAACCCCCTCAAAATCTTCCTATGCGATCGCAATGCCTCTCCTGCGATCGCATAGAGCAAAACCCTGCAGCACTGACCTGCAAATTGTCTGCAACATCCTAAGTCCCAAAACCTCCCGTTAGCCATCCGAAATCACCCCGAGGCCCCCGGGACCTCAACCAAAAGCATCAACGCATCCTAAAACATCATTCAAACTTGCTCCAATCATCAAAACACCTCAAACAACATCAAATTACTCAAAACTCATCGAATTCAAGCCTAAGTTTCTCAAGAACTTCCGAAATACACTTTCGATCAAAAACCCGACCAAACGACGTCCGAATGACCTGAAACTTTGCACACACATCACAAATGACATAACGAAGCTATTGCAACTCTCGGAATTCCATTCAGACTCTNCCGGAATTCGCCAAAATACTAACTTCGCCAATTCAAGCCTAACTCTACACCGAACCTCCAAAACTGATTCTGATCACGCTCTTAAGTCACAAATCACCTAAAGAAGCTAACCAAATCGTAAAAACTTCGATCCGAGCTCATATACTAATAAGTCAACTCTCGGTCAAACCTTTCAAATTAAAAGCTTTCAACTGAAACTGTTCTTTTAAATTCATTCCAAATCTTCCTGAAAACCAAAACCAACGATCTACATTAGTCATAATACATAACACAGGGCAAGTCATGCCCGGGAACTGGCGATCAAGGTGCAAAAGCTCAAAACGACCGGTTGGGTCGTTACACTAACTCCCTCTTATTAGATAGTAGAATATATGTAAAAAGCAATATCTTTATCAGACAAGTGATCAAGTTTTAGTTAAATGTGTTGCATGTGTTTTCTATTACAATGGTAATAAATAACTCAGTGTAATCCCTGTCACGACCCAAAATCCACTAAGGATCGTGATGGCGCCGGACACCACCGTCAGGCAAGCCAACACCAAATAACTAGAAATTTCTCGTTTTACTATTTTAAAATCATTCCTTTTTAAATATTAAAAACTAATAAAGAATTCCACTGAAGAAATAATGATGTCTTTAACAAACCTAAATACTAAATAATCCCTTAGTCATCCCAGACCTCAGTGTCACAAAATCCATGAGCAATTTCTAGGGAAAAATGTAATACACTAACCGTCCGGAATACAAATTGGACAGTAAAGGAAACACAATACACTACTCCGAAGGAGACTCTGCTGGCTGCGGACCGTCTCGAGAAATGCAGCTCACCCCAGTCTCCCTATCAACCATGCCGCTGCGCCGAACTAAGTCACAAGAGAAACATGTGCCTGTGCAACAAAAATGCACAGAAAGTGTAGCACGAGAACAAAAATAACGTGTACCCAGTAAGTATCCCACCTAACCTCGAAGAGGTAGTGACGAGAGGTCGATTCGACACTTACTAGTGGTCCAATGACCTCAAATACAGTAAAGAAGTAAATAAATATGAAGCAGAGTAAACATACTAAACAAACATGTATAAAATACGTGAAACAATTCCCTTCTTTACGACTATACTCAAGCTCTCAACTAGCATGTTCCCTCCGTTACCAGAACATATACATAAAGGTATAGTGGCTTTCATAAAATGGTTGTTACAATTTCAAATAAGGCAAAGACCCTCAGATACACTGGTTGCTAGCCAAATGTTATGCACGAGTCCCATAATAATGAGATATATATATATATATATATATATGTTGGAAATGCCGAGGCATACGGACCGATCCAACATAAAAGTAAAATGTGCACTGCCGAGGGTCGAACGACGCGAACCATAGATGCATCTATTAACCTGCCGAGGCGAACGGCCCGCTCCCATGAGAATGTTGTACATAAATCCTGCCGAGGCGAATGGCCCGATCCCATAAGAGTAGTAGAAGGAAATACCCCGCTCGCGAATCATACGTGCGACGCGGTAAAAAATAAATTTATGGAATCACCCCGCTCGCATATCATACTTGCGACGCGGTCAAATATAAATTTATCACTAAAATCATATCTCTTTCTTGATTCTTTTCAAAATAAAGGAAATTCAGCTTGTAGCTTTTTAAGAAAATTACCCTGCCCGCGAAACATAAATGTGATGCGATTACACATAGATTTCTTAAGCTATTATAATATTCCTTCAATTCATTTCAAAAATGCGAAGTTCAAATAAAACCTTTTAGATCACAAATTCCTCAATTTTGACTCTTTTATAGAGATTTACTAAGCAAACTCAATCTCGCTTCTTCTCAAGGCAAACAACAAACATAAATCAATAACAATATCAACAAGGCATGGTGTAAACCTAAAACTACCCAGACATAGGCATAAATAATATTAATTTGGTTCACCTATAAAAAGTTCTCAATTGCAAGCTAGGCATCGCAATTGCGATGGAAATGTTCGCAATTGCGACCACACTAGAATCAGCAGTTTTTTCCCGACACAAAAATGAGCATAACTTCCTCATACGATGTTCAAATTTGAGGATTCTTTTTGCTATGACTCCATAATTATGATACGGATCTAATGGTTCAATAGAAACTGAATTTGGAGCTCATTTGCTCAAAGTGGTACCATTTATTCCCAAAGAAACGATGATGAAACATCAAATAAGAGCGCAATACCACCCGAAACACACCCGAGACCCCCGGGACCCTGTCCAATCAAATACCTCAGTCCCATAACATAACACAGACCTGCTCGTAGCGTCAAATCACATCAGAAAATGCTAAAACCATGAATCGCTCTCCGATTCAAACTTACTGAACTTTAAAATTTCAAACTTCTACTTTCGATGTTTAAACCTATCAAATCATGTCCGATTGACCTCATACTTTGCACACAAGTCATATTCGACATTGCGGACCTACTCCAACTTCCGATATCGGAATCCGACTCCGATATCACAAAGTCCACTTCCGGTAAAACTTCTCAAAAACCTTCAAATTTCTAACTCTAGCCAAACGATTCCAAAATGACCCACAGACCTCTGAATTCACTTCCGATCGCGCTCCCAACACCAGAATCACCATACGGAGCTATTCCCAGACTTGGAATCCCAAACGGACATCGATAACACTGCAATGCACTTCAACCCAAACTTATGAAATTCTTCCAAAAATGCTAACTTCCACAATAGGTGCCGAAATGTTCCTGGGTCTTCCAAAACCCGATCCGGACATATGCCCAAGTCCGAAATCATCATACGAACCTGCCGGAACATTTGAATCCCGATTTTGAGGTCGTTTACTCAAAAATCTAATCTTAGTCAATTCTTTCAACTTAAAGCTTCCGAAATGAGAATTCTCTCTCCAAATCAACTCCGAACTTCCCGAAAATCTTTTACGACCATGCATACAAGTTATAATACCTGAAGTGAGTCTACTCAGGGCCTTAAACCGCTGAACGCCGCGCTAGAGCTCGAAACGGCCGGCCGAGTCATTAAAATCCCACAAAGTAAGGCCTGGAGAGGGTAAAGTACGCAGATTTTGGCCCTACCATGTGAAGGTAGAGAGTCTGTTTCCGATAAACCCTCAGTTCAAAAAATTAAAAAGAAGCAGACGCAACAAGTGATAACTACAACAAGATAAGGTAGTAAGAGTGTTGCATGTGTTTTCTATCAATAAAAAATGTATAGAAGAAAAATAAACTATTGTAAAATACCAATTGATCTTAAAATTAATGCAATATTTGTTTAAACGATAAAAATGAATGTTATTACGTCGATACAACAACTGAATTCAATATTTTCCAAACATGCAAGATGATGAATTTGATTAAGTATTCATATTATAAATATTTTATTATATGAGATACATATATTCTAATTGTTGAATTTCACCTAATATTTCTTTGTAAACGATATTGTTGGTATATGTATTCCTTCTGTCGCATCGGTGGTCTCTCATGATTAAAAGTTGTTGTTAACATTAAAAGCTATCTTGATAGTGTAACATATATATTATTGCCTACGTGAAAAATCTTGTTATGCATAATATCTTGTACTAACATAATTAAGGATTCTTTGGACAGTTTTAGAAAAATAATGTGACCTTTTCTAAATTACAGAAATATAATAATTAAGATGTTATATGCAATGTATCTTGTGCTAACCTAAATAACAGACTCTTTAAACAATTTGTTTTTTGGTGACTTTTTCAAAAACTACAGAAATATTACAAATGCTGAACGAAATGGCAGTTTTATGCATATTTTATTAGAACAAACATAAAATGCCCTATAGTAAGGAGATGTTTTAACATTAATAAAGTCTGAGACTTTGCCACATTTTTTGGTTCGTCGCAAACCAAATAGAGCTATATGCTCCCTTAGCATTTCAGTAGACTGTCAATCCCTTTTGAGATTGATTAATATAGATTGATAAGGGAGGTAGAATTGTCACCAAGGGAATTATAAAATTAAAAAAATAAAAAAATAAAAACACCCTAAAAAGTTAACCACCTTTAATATATATATACATAAAACAATTTTAATCTTATATACATAGTATAATTTATCAGTCACGATGAGATAGTGCAATTAACGCCTCAACTTTAAGGCATTATAAGGAAATCATATCTCATGAAAACTGAAAAGAGAGTTTAAACGTGATAAATGGTCAAAGCCATACATAAAAGCAGAGGCTTCCAACGCCTGGATTTAACTTTATGAATTCTGACTTTTAGGATAGTCATATCAGGTGTTAATAATTGAATTCTAAATATAATTTTTATATGTATATAGTTGATTTCATAAAACAAATTAGGATTTAGATTAAAGCTACTGTGTTTGCAATAACCTTATAGTTTGGTCCCTGCGTATGGGTCGTTCAAAATAAGAAATCTAGAAAGAAAGCCGAGGCTCTAGTTTTCTTGATGTTTATCCCATAGCATATATTAAAAAAATAGTTGATAGATGAATAGTATATGTATAATTCATTGATAATATGTATAATCTATTTATACTAGCTAAGAAAAGTAAATTATATATTTGATCGGCTAATTGTTTAAGATTAAAAAACAAAAGGCAAGTAGATAGTAGTTAGATCCATATTTTCATAAATACTTTGTATTCAGTCAAACTACATTACATGAAACGGAACGAAAGACATAATAAGTTTTAAAGTCGACATCTTGTAAAAAGATTAATTAATCATGAAATTAAAAACTCCTAATGAAGATGAACCATGGTTAAGGTGGCTATTTTGTCAGCAATCGAAGAGCTGAAGAGGATATCCTTATATTGATCATAGAGAGATAAAGAAAGCAAGGATTTTAATTATTTGACTTACTTGGCAAAAATTTAAAAGCAAAGATTTAATTATTTGACTATAATTAACTTTATTGGCCAATTTAAAGTGTCCTTTCCCTAATATTTATTAGACCATATGCCTATTGTATGAGAGAGAGTATTGTAAATGGATCATATATCAATCAAAAAATAATGTCCTTTCAAGATTTGCAAAATATGATCTGAATCTTAATTATTTAAAAATAATCTCTTGTCCAAGTCTATTTTACTATACTTGAAATTGTTACACTTTAAGTTAACATTTTTTTTTTCTATCGATAAGTAGATCAAATGGAGTTGCAAAAGGTGCAACAAAAACAAACAAACAAATAAAAATGTGAAGTTTGGATCTAGCTACTTGTGCAGTAAGACATTAGAGTTTAATATAATTACAAATAATATTTTAGAAGACGAAATTAAGACTCGTGCTGATGTTAAGTCGACCCTATATACCTACGGCGGGGAAACTATAATCTCATTAGACTAAGACTCTAATACGTGGGCAAGCGTCAGGTATTGCACATATGACCAGGATGAATTATATGAGTTGTTTGTTCGATGTGAATAGGATAGTAGGTGCAAATCACGTGAATTTGAGACGCGACATTCACATTTTCTTTTGATTGCCCTTTGCAACTCCAATTTATCAACTTATCGAGAAAGAAGTTTCTTAACTTAAAGTGCAAAAAAAGAAAATTGGAAAAATAAATGAAAACTTACCAAAGAGCCATTTCTGATTATATTTTGCAAATCCTTAAAGGACATTAGTTTGTGGCTGAAATACGATCTATTTACAATCCTCTCCCACACAATAGGTATATGGCCCAATAGATATTTTAAACAAATAGATATGACACTCGAAATTGGTCAAGAAAGTAAAATAATTAAAATTATGGCTTTTGAATTGGCCAAGAAAGTAAAATAATTAAAATCCTTGCTTTCTTCATCTCGCTATCAATAAGGTGGCTAGCTCTGCCCCTAGACACCTTAACTAGGGGCAGAGTTAGGGGATGTATGGACCCTTTCGCCGGGAAATCATACTATAAATACAAGGTCAAAAATAAATAGTTAGTAATCAATTCAACCTGGTCACGCAATTGAAATTCAGAGGGGGTCCAGGATTCTAAATTCTACAGTTAACTAAAATCTATAAAAAGAGACTACAAGTTCTGAACATTTTCTCACAACTTTCTTTTCACCACTTATTTCTATTTGAGGAGATGAAAATATGGGTGTGAAGGGCAAGTTGATTGCTTCATTAGAGGTAAAGAGTGGAGGACACTCTTTTCAGCATATGTTTCACGTTAATACTCATCATATACCAAACATAAGCCCTGTTGATAACCAATTTTTTCCTATGTATTTTTATATATACTCAAAATATTCTCAAAATAGTATGTACATGCATATATAAGCATACCCAAGAGTTTTGGTATTTTTTCCTTATTTTAAAGATTTTTTAAAATCACTTTGTTGTCTATTTTAATAGTACGAAATTCAATAATTATTTTCAGACTATCATTTTTGGTGAATAATTTATCTTATTCTCATATTTACACCCAGATATAATTAAGGTGATTTTTTTTGCATATTTTGTATAATTTATTTGGTATTTTTAAAGCTAAACTGCTATAATTGCAATTATAGCCTATTTTCCGATTAATAGTATTTTATAATTACAAAATCGCTCCCAGTATTTTTTAATTAACATTTATATGTTATTAATCAATTTAGTGCTTTTAATTGGTTTTTAAAACTATTTTAACTATTTTTATTAAAAGGGAAGAAATGGCTGTTTAACATTTAGCCTCGTTCATTTCAATTATAACCCCTTTACATTCCAATTTTAACCACAAATTGAACCCCCAATTTCAACCCCAAAACCCCCGACCCAATCCTCAAATCACCCGACCCATGCCCGATCTAATGACCCGGTCCAGCTTTAATCTAATCTGAGCCGTTGA
>NW_017670611.1:260621-300036 GCF_001879085.1 Nicotiana attenuata
CAAACCCCCAAACCCCTCATTTCAGAGACGGTCTCTCTCTCTCTCTCTCTCTCTCTCTCTCTCTCTCTCTCTCTCTCTCTCTCTATACTGACTCTTGCTCTCCCTTCTCTCTAGAACCTTCTGGTTCTCTCCTTCATCTCCGTTGAATCGACCGCCTCTCCGTCCACCTCCAGCCTCACTTCTCTCGACCACCAGCCACCGTGAAACCTTGTCTTGTTGATTCCCTCTATCTTCGAGACTCCAGAAGCCTCCACCATGCAAGATGGTCATCGGAAGCTCTGCCTGGTTTCTCTCCGACCTTTCTCTGATGGTTTATGGTTCGATGGTGTTGTGAGCATCATTATTAACGAGTTTCACAGCCAGGTTCGTTACCTCTCACTGGTTTATTATGAAACCCTAATTTTCTTAAAAACCTTGTCTTATTAAACGATTTTTAACTTATTCTTTTGTGTTTTACACTACTCTCTACTAGATCTTTTCGATTGTTCAAGTTTTCAAGGTTTTGTTCTTCTTTTAAAACTAGGGTTTCCTGAACCCTTTCGAAATCACTATATCTTCTTATTTTTTGAGTATTATGTGTTTATGTTTGTGTTATGTGCTTGTTGGTGTGATCTTCTGGTTACTCTCCGAGTTCCATGCTTTAATTTTGCTATTAGGGTTCCAGCCTTCTATTGATTCTGCGATTTCTTGCTTAGGGTTCTCTGATTTTCATGCCTATTGTGTTTTATAGGTCTAATTGTTCATCGTTTACCAAATATTCTGCTGATTTTGTGCATCTCTTCGAATCCCTGAATTTGTATATGTTTTCCTTAGAAGTTTTACACTAATTTTTGAATCACTTCCTTATTTGTGAAATGCTCTCCTTACTTAGTACTGATTCCCTGTGATTTTCAATTTCATCCGTGATTCTTTGAAGTAATTTGTGTGCACAATATGCTGTCCTTATACTTTCCTTACTTGAAATATTCTGTAAACTTTTACTAATCCTATTATGGAAATTCCAGTCTTGCAAATAATAATTTTCCTTATTTGATACAATTTGTACCCGTTTGAACTATGACTCCTTAATTGAAGGGAGTCCGAGTTTTTAATTGATTCTAATTGGTATTATTTCCATAACTATGATTAGTCTATACGTATTACCTTATTTTCACTTAATTTGAGAGCTATAAGTACCCCCATTCTCTTTTGCATTACACACTGATACATTGCACATCACACACAAGAACAAAAAAAAAGGTTCATTGCTCTGAACTCTCTCTTACACACATAAGCATACTCAGTGTTCTCTCTTGTTTTCTACACATCCTCTCCCGCTTTCCTGTTGATTACTGGTTACTCAGTCGGCTGAAAGCCAAGACTGATTGATCTTTGGGGGCTGCTCCATTATTCTACTGCTCTGTACATTGTTGATTGTTTGGCCTGCATACTACTGCTCACTTCCCTGCACACTACTGCTCTACACTATCTCATCGTTGACTGGTATGCCCTCTATTTGGTTTGTAGTATCCAAAACAATATGCTTTTATACATGTTGCACCTTATTTTGTTTCTTCTATGCTTTTACTTATGGTCCTGCTGTTCTTATTGCAACTAGCATGCCCTGTGTGATTATCCTTCTATTAATCCGGCATGCCTACTGGTTTGCTTAATGCATGTTCTCTCCTACTCCCTAGCCCCAGTACATTCTCAGCATGTGATCATGAGCCCTTTTGGTTGAAACCTGTTAACTGTCTAAGTTTTGAAGTGCTTTCCTTTGGTATCTAGGTGCAATTGTGTTATTACATGTGAACTACCTGCCCCCACTTCCCTTTTCCCTGTTTGTGTTTACTGCCCGAAATTATATGAGGTATTTTGGTTCTGAGTTTTGTCAAAACGGTCCCATTGTTTTTCTTTCAAAGCTGGTTCTACATGGATCATTCTTTTTTTTAGAAACTGCTTTTCAACTCAATTTCTTTAAAGAAAATTCTATCACACTCTCACTACTCATAGAGTTTAGGTTCTACCCCCTTTCGTGTAAGCATTGCCTTGGGTACCTTTGAGTGCCCATTGAACTTTGATGCACAAGGCTGGTAATTCCACACTGCACTTGTTCAAATAATTTTGTAATGTTTGGGTGCTGGTATTGGCCAACGACCTCCATTGGGCCCATAGGGAGCTTTGCCGCACCCAAACCATGGTCAAGACTGTGAAACTCGAAAGAAGTGAGGTTGGAAGATTGGGCCTGGTTGAAGGCTCCCTATAGAGTAGCTTCTTATTTTATTTTATTTTCATTATGTAATTCAGCTACCATGGTTTGTAATAATTTGTAAACAACTGATTGGGGTTATAGTGAAATTGGGAGGGATTATGCATGCTTAGTTTAATTAATGGGTAGAGAACATATCTATAGGGCTTTACTTACCAATTTGTTCAATAGAAGCCATGCGTAGGACATGCATCTTACACCTAGATATCCTGTTTTAGGCTGTTTACTTTGAGATTGTTATACTCACTTTGTAGTCAGATACTGATTAACGAACAACTGTTATGAAACTACTACCGCATTTAGAGACCATGCTTTAGGAGCTTTATGTGCATTAGACATCATGTTATTTAGGGTTGCAATTGCTGAATGCCTCACTAGCTGTTTAATTTAACAACAAAAGTTTGTTTGACTGCGTCTTCTCTTTAAAACTGGAATCAATATGCATGTTCACCACTTTTTTTTAAAAGACAAGAAGGCAATACATACATCGCCCAGGCAAGCTTTAGGCCCAATTATAATAAAGACGATTGATTTTGTTTTACTAGTTTCAAACTAAACCTTTTGACTTTCCCAACTCTTTTTATCTGTCTTTCCGAAAGTCCACTCTTTTACTGAAAATCTCTTTATCTGGAAACCTGTTTCGTATCTATATGCTCTCACTAATTTCCTGATTTTTGCTCCATTAAGTTTTTAAATTACTAGTTTACCTTTCTCCCCAGGATCACGTCATTTTGATACTTGTTTACTTAAACTATTGTATTTTCAAATCTCTACCTTTTTTTTTCAAACGATGTTTTAACAGTTCCCTCACCTTTACTTACTCAACTGTTTTCTTAGTTGTGTTTCTGCATGTCAAACGCTCTTCGGATCACTCAGTTGCGATTAAACCTCCTGCTAAAACTGATCTTTAAACTTGCGTTCTTTTAAGACCTTAAATGTGTTTGAGACGTGCTAATTACATGTTTACTTGTGAGGGATCTGTGAGCCTCTTATTTGCCTTTGTATGGTTCCTTTATGTGTAGTCCTACTTGTTATGTATGTCGCCTAGCATTTTGTCCTTTAAACCTAAGGGTTCAGCCTAGACCTTACTTTGTAGGAATAGTGGTCCTAAATACCCTCTAGTACTTATAGGACGGGACGGGTAATAGCACGCAATAAGCATTTGTGACCAATCCACACGTTTAAATAACCTTTACGGGGTGGGAAGGGTAGAATATAGAGATGATGACCGATGCGCTAATATCACGTGCGACCCCTCTTTAAGGAGTGATTGCTGGGTATTGCATTGATGTGATCCATATTAATCATAAACCTAGGATCCCTTTTCCTTTGTTTGTCTTTGTTTGCACTCTTTAGAATTGTTTAGACCTTTCAAATCTCTGCTCTCTTTCTACTTACTTTCACAAGTTTCAATTTAATTGCAAGTCCTTATTTGAGCCTTGATTGATTATTTGTAAAGTCACAACATAGCATGGCCGGGAACCACACTAGTGGATCTTGAGGGGTGCCTAACACCTTCCCCTCGAGATTATTTCTAGCCCTTACCCGAACTCTGGTTTTCCCAATTCAAAACCCTTAGTGTCCTAATGCACTTAATCATTAGGTGGCGACTCTTCAATTTGCAAAACCCAATTCCCAAACGGGAATAGAGTTGTCTTCGCAAATGTCGTAAACCCGATTTCGCTTTAGAAAAAGGGGGCGTCGACAGCGTGGCGACTCCGCTGGGGATTCTTTAGGCTTTTACCACTTCATGTTATATGTGACTTTATTATTTTCTTTATTGCTTTGTTTAATACCTTTATTCGAAACTAACTTGTCTTTTTTGTTTCTTTTTCTTTAACGCTTTCATTTACTGCTTTCTTTCAATACCGTTGTAATTTCTGAGCAATTATTGTAATCATTATGAACGTGAAAATACGTGACAATTTGTTTCATTCTTGTAATTGCATCTTCAACATCATATTCCACTCGTGCCAAACAAATAACATAACAATGCTTGATGAGTTGTTGCGCTCTTCCGATATTATTACCCCCTAAATTTGGCAAAGGCATATTTGCGATAAAACTAGTCGATCAACGGTGCAGTCGATGGTTCCGTGCCTTTCCCTCTTGAGTTGTCCGCTCAAGGGTACCTTGTCTAATACCCCATAGAAACCATTTCTCTTTGAAACTGTGCATGCATCACTGTCAAACCTAGTCGAGTCAGTTATGTTGTCCACATAATGACTCTTTAAGATAGCCTTATCCAAAGTCCACTGGGTTCCCCTGGGACCCAAACGGACAACACCATATTTTGTGCATTTATTTGGAGGACCTAAATGTTGTTTATGCTAATTATTGATTTAAATAGTCGAGTCCGGTGGGGTAAGGGACTAACACTTTGTTTTGCAGAAATGAGGCACGAAATCCCCAGATTCGGCATGGTAACCAATATTCACCCGAGGTTGCTAAGTTGGTGGGAGGACCTTCATTCCAGTGACCGGACTCTCGTCCGCAAATACTTGAGAAACTTACCCTCTCTTTTGGAAATTCAGCCGGATAACAAAATCATAGAGGCTGCGCGACCTTATTCTAGGACAGTGATAGATCAGTATTTTGATTTGGGGACCTTGAAATGACCCCTCTGCTTGAAGAAATAGGAGGTTTAGCCAGTATTCCTTGGGAGACTCCGGGTTTGCTCATGCCAGAAAACCGCAAGGGTAAGGGTTTCTTCAAAATGATGGGGTTGAAGAAAAATTCATATTTGACTTGTTTGAAGGATTCCTATATTCCTTTTGACTACCTATATGAGAGGTACAACCATAGCAAATCCTACCGCACCTATTCAGATGAATTCGCCCTCACATCATTGGGGCATATCCACAGGAGGGTTTTCGTCTTTATGTTCTGCTTCTTGGGAATGATAGTGTTTCCTATGAAGAAGGCTAGGATCCACACCAGACTAGCCATGGTCACCAAGATATTGATGGAAGGGATTGGAGGGCAGCCTTTCAGCATAGTGCCCATGATTGTTGCTGAGATCTACCAAGCTTTGGAGAACTATCAGCGATGAGCCAATCACTTTGAGGGTTGCAACTTACTACTCCAATTATGGCTTATAGAACATCTCCAAAGGGATCAATACCGTCAAGAGCTTTCGCGAAGGCCGTGGAATGATCATATAGCCTTTCACCATCCCAAGAGAATGAACTATATGCCTGACATGTTTGCTCAGCCGGGGGATGCTCGAGGATGGGTAGAGTTGTTTGAAAACTTGAAAGAAGACAAAGTGCAATGGATGTTCGAATGGTTCCCCAGTGGAGATTTCATCATCCGCTCTCGCGACGCTCCATTCCTTATACTCATTGGTCTGAGGGGAACTTGTCCCTATGTCCCTCTCTGAGTCATGAGGCAGGCAGGGAGGAAGCAAGTTGTACCAAAAGTCGAGAAGATGAGCCATTTCAGGGCTGATTTCCAAAACGACGATAGCCCATACAAATGTCAAGCTCAANAAATTTCAAATATCAACACGTACCCTTCAATTACACGTGAGATCTTCTATCATACACATAAGGATCACACCACTTCAGCACATGCTGCGGGAGATAACCCACCTGCTTAGCCTCAATATAACATTTCCGTATACCTTCCACCGGCATACCCATTACACAGCCACTTAATCTTCCTGAGTCTGAACTCATACCGTAACATAAAATTTACTTCACTCCCAACTAGGAGACACGAAAAGATTCTCCACGCGCCCCTAACTCGGGGCTACACATCCAGTCACAATGGAAATCATACACTTAATAGTTCACCTATCATCCAGCAGATCCTCCTCGACACTTCCAAGTCATATAGAAACATCACGCAGTACTAACATACTCATCACCCAGCTATCCAGCCGTCATTCCCACTAATAGGGACAATACCGAACATATAAGTTCAAAACAACTACTCACACAATCAGCACCTCGGTGCTCAAGCCATAGGCAAAGATTCGGCCTCAAGTCCTCCAGACTGGCCCAACATCAAACTCACAGAGATCACATCTCGCCCCTTGATCGGGGAATCACAAGCCATCAAGGCACATCTGATACTGAGCGCTCATGCGCGCATACAAATGCGTGGAAGGAATTTCAAGAGTTTCTTTTCAAGCTGAATCAAGGACGCACGATAAGAATTCAAGAATGTGAAGTTTTCCTAAAGGTTCTGTAGCCTCGCGAGGATAAATACAGACGTCTCCGTACCGATTCGCGAGACTCTACTAAACCTGCTCATGACTCGTGAGACCTAGTAACCTAGGCTCTGATACCAACTTGTCACGACCCAAGCCCCGTACTGGTCGTGATGGCGCCTCTCGTGAGGACGAAGCCAGCCAACTAACCCAACTCGTCTTTTTCAAAAATAGCTAAACATAAATAAACAGCTTAAATATGACTTAATAATATTAGTTAGCGGAAATACAACCCAACACAGCCCTAATCGGGGTGTCACAAGTCACGAGCATCTATCAGAATGTAAATCCACTACAAGGTCTAAAATATACAAAATCGGAATAATGAACAAAGGAGAGAAACATGGTGCTGCGAACGCTGACAGTCACCTCCTTAACTCATATAACTCTGCTTCTGATCGGCCCAAAACCCGCTACCGGGTGAATAGATACCTGCATCTGCACACGAGGTGCAGGGAGTAAAGTGAGTACTCCAACTCAGTGAGTAAAAAAGGCAAATAACAACCGAGCAGTAAGAAATCACGTAAAGCAACCAACGTACTGTATAGAAGCAGGGTACAATCCTTTGAGAAAAATAGTGAAGCTGTGAAATCTTTGGAAATATCTTGGCTCAGTTTAAATCTCTTTTTAAAAATGATCTTTCCAACAGTTACGAAATGATTTCAAAATAGTTAGTGCCGATAAGCACAGAAAAACCGCCCCTCGGGCACAAATATCACAGTATAACAGGTAAAAAGGCAAGTAATTATGCAAGATGAGCACATAAAAGTTCGCCCCTCGGGCAATATCTCAAATCAGTACCAGCCCCTTGGGCTCACTCTCAGAAACACTCTCAGCCCCTCGGGCTCTCTCTCTCAGATCACTCTCAGAACAGTATCATATAGTAACCGCTGCGGCGTGCAGCCCGATCCACATCTCGCTGCGGCGTGTAACCCGATCCATATATCGTCGACGGCGCTCACTGGGGGTGTGCAGACTCCGGGAGGGGCCCCATACGGCCCAAGCGCAATATCAAGCCACCTCGTGGCATATAACATAAGGCCTGAAAGCCTTCTCACATCACTTACAAGGCCTGAAAGCCTCCTCACATCACACTCGAGGCCTGAAAGCCTCCTCACATCACACTCGAGGCCTGAAAGCCTCCTCACATCACACTCGAGGCCTGAAAGCCTCCTCATATCACACTCGAGGCCTGAAAGCCTCCTCGCATATGGCCCTCGGCCTCACTCAGTCCAGAAAACATCGTAAGCCCCTCAGGCATCAATAAAATAGTAATGCTCAGCCCAAACAACAGTGGAAATATCATTTAAGTCTCAAAGTTCAATTAAAGCGGCTGAGTTTGTAAAACAGTATAATCAACAGGACTGAGTTCAGGTAGAATATCAAAATAGTGAGGAAACAGTGATAAAAAAATCCCCGAAGGGTTCAGATAATTGGCACGAAGCCCAAATATGGCAATCAGCCCAAATCATGATAATAGCAATTAAGTTTCAGTCAAAATACGCGGTAAAATCATCAATCGGGACGGACCAAGTCACAATCCCCAACGGTGCTCTATCCCACGCTCGCTATCCGGCGTGCAAGTCACCTCAATATAGCACTACGGTGTGCAAATCCGGGGTTTCAAACCCTCGGGATATCATTTACAATCATTACTCACCTCGAACCGGCGAATTCTCTTACTCGCGACGCCTTTGCCCCTAAAACCGGCGATAGGAGTGACTTTTACACGAAGAAAAAAAGCAATATATGGAGTGCCAAGAAATCATTCAACTGTTTTAAGTGGATCAATTGGAAGACTAAGGACCTATGTTGGCCATAGATTTTGCCGGAATATATTTGGGATTTTTTTGGCAAATACATGTTTGTTCATAAATTTTATCTATAATTTGACAAATTCCTGTCACGATCCGGATTTCCCACCGTCGGGATCGTGATGGCGCCTAACTTTTCAGATGCTAGGCAAGCCAACAGTTAAAGATTTAATATGCTAACCCTTGACCAAATCAATAAATAACAGCAATTAAACCAAAAAAGATTTAAAGAGTGCAAAATTTTATAATAATTCAAGTACTTATACACGACTACCCAAAAATCTGGTGTCACAATCCACGAACTTCTAAGAGTCACTACAAATACTGGCTGAAAGAAAATACAACTGTTCTCGAATTTAAAAGAAAATAAAAAATTAGGATAACTGGAAAGGGACTCCAGGGTCTGCGAACGCCGGCAGATCTACCTTGGGTCTCCTATTGGACTAAAGGCAGCAGCTCAACTCGGGTCAAAACGGTCTGGTACCGAAATCTGCACAGAAAGTGCAGACTGCAGTATCAGTATAACCGACCCCATGTACAGGTAAGTGCCGAGCCTAACCTCGGCGAAGTAGTGACGACGCTTGGCAAGAAACATACAAAAATATGTGCAGTTAAACAATACATTAACAGAAATAAAAATTAACAGAAGATAAGCAGATATTAACGGGAGGGGAAACATGCTAAGGGGTATCAAAATAAAGAATCACATCAGTAGAGGAATTTAAACATCTAGTACACTTCGAACCGGTAATAACAAGTAAACACAACAAACGGAAAATGCACGGCATCACCCTTCGTGCTTTTACTCTCTCACCAGATAATCAATAATAGAAACGTGCACGGCATCACCCTTCGTGCTTTACCACTCAACCTCACCATGTGAATAATAGAAATGTGCACGGCATCACCCTTCGTGCTTTATCACCTTCCTTACCACATAAATAATAGAAATACGCACGGCACCACCCTTCGTGCTTTGTCACTCTTCCTCACCACATAAATAATAGAAATATGCACGGCATCACCCTTCGTGCTTTATCACTCTACCTCACCCAAACAGAGACATAAACAATAGAGAGATAGAAATGGCAACAACAAGTCTTACTTCGAAACTTAGTTCCACAATACCAATCTCAACTTTGGATAAAACCCCCATAAATATAAAATTCCATAAAACATGATAAGAAACTTCTTAACACATCGATTAACTAGTCTACACATGAACAATATGATCAAAATATGACATTTCCAAGAATAAAGCTCACATACATGTTATGACTCGACAACAACGTATAGATACTCGTCACCTTATTTATCTATCGTACTCAACATCCAAACACATAACAAATAAGCAAATAACACCTAATCCCTCAAGCTAAGGTTAGCCACAACACTTACCTCACTCCTTCGACCAAACTCAAGGCTCAATCACCGCTTTTCCCTTCACACAAGCCTCTGGACCAATAGAAAGCAAATTATCAACCAAACAATTCAATTTAAGCCTTAGGAACTACCCATGATAGCAAGGAATTCAATTTAGGCCATTTTTGTAAAAGTCAACACCCGGGACCGCTTGGTCCAAACCCGAAATTTGGACCAAAACCTGATTCCCATTCACCCCCAAGCTCGGATATACAATTGGTTTCGAATCCGCCCTTAATTTGGGGTCTAAATCCCAAAATTTCGAAATTCCTAGTTTCTACCCATGAATCCCGAACTCCACCGTGAAAATCCTTGATTTTAGGTTGAAATCTTGTTATACGAAATGAAAGATTGAAAGAAATGAGTTAAGAATCATTTACCTATGATTTGGGGAAGAAATGGCCTTTGAAAAATCGCCTCTTGAGGTTTAGGTGTGAAAATTTGGGAAATGAATCAAAAATCCCGTCTAAGCCCCTTTTACACAGCTGCAGATGTTGCAATTGCAAAGCTCGCAAATGCGAAGTCCTTCACATCTCTGCTGCCTTCGCAATTGCAAAGGTAAGTTCGCAATTGCGAACATGAACCTCCGCAAATGCGACAAAATGATCGCATTTGCAATCACTGCCCCTCCCAGCTTTACTTCGCAAATGTGAAGAAATCTTCGCAATTGCGAAGAATGTATGGCCCAGCTTCTAATCACAATTGCGATGAAAGCCTCGCAAATGCGGAACGTACTGGGTTTGCAATTGCGATGCCTGATCTTGCAAACGCAAGATCAGAGGCCTGCAACAAGTTCAGTCATACCAGCAAAATTTCCTAAGTTCCAAAACACCCCGTAGCCTATCCGAAACTCACCCGAGCCCCCGGGTGTGACGAACCAACCCGTCTTCACGTGAGTTACCGTCTCGTTTTCCCTATTTTCTATTTCTTTATGCTTCATTATCAGCGTTGGGTGTGAATGAGTTGATTTGGAGTGATTCTAGAAGGAAATGAGACACTTAGTCTCTTTAAGGAAGGTTTATTTTGAAAAAGTCAACCGGACGTTGAATTACGTGTTAGAGGGCTCGGATATGAATTCCGATGATTCGGTTAGCTTCGGGTGATGAATTGTGACTTAGGAGTGTGATCGGAAGTAATTTTGGAGGTCCGGTGTAGAATTAGGCTTGAATTGGAGAAGTTAGTATTTTTGGCGAATTCCGGTTGATAGGTGAGAATTTGATCCGAGGGTCGGAATGGAATTCCGAGAGTTGCAGTGCTTCGTAGGTGATTTGGGATGTGTGTGCAAAATTACAGTTGATTCGGAGGTGTTTTGGTCGGGTTTTTGATCGAATGTAAGTTTCGGAAGATTTGGATGAACTTAGGCTTGAATTTGATGTAATTTGATGGTTTAGGGGTTATTTGTGGTGTTTTGATGATTCGAGCAAGTTTGAATAAGGTGTTGGATCATGTTTGTGTTTTTGGTTGAGGTCCCGGGGCCTCGGGGTGATTTCGGATGTCTAACGGGAAGTTTTGGCTTGTAAAACTTAAGAATTTGTTGCTGCTTCTGGTATTTTCGCTCCTGCGGAATTTGGACCGCAGAAGCGGTACCGCAGGAGCGGGTGGATAGTCGCAGCAGTAGGGAGAACTGCAGGTGCGTATTTGGTGACCGCATCTGCGGAGTCGCAGGCGACAGCATGACCGCAGATGCGGGTTTTTGAGACTTAATGAGATCCGCAAATGCGGAGCTTAGTCCGCAGAAGCGGAAGCCGCAGGTGCGTGTTTCAGACCGCAGAAGCGAAAATATCCGCAGAAGCGATACAATCACCGCAGAAGCGGAAATTGCAGATGCGGCTAAGGAGCCGCAGATGCGGAAATAACTGGTCAGTGAAGTTTTGTTTCATCTTCGTGAAATTTCATAAGGGTTCATAATTTTCACTTCGGACTTGGAGAGTTTTTAGGCGATTTTGAAGAGGGTTTCAAGGACTTCGTTCAGGTAAGAATTCTTGGTCTTAGAACACGATTTTATGATGGAAATACATAAATGTAGACTGAAAAATCAAGGAATTAAAGGTCAAAAATGGAGGTTAGGGCTTGAAACCTAAGAGAGCAAAATGGAAATTTGAGGGGTCATTTGGACTCCGATTTTGGTGTTCTTTATATGTATAGACTCGTGGCAAGATAAGGAATCCGTTGATGGTAAATTTACTGATTTTTGAGAAGTGGGCTCGGGGCTCGGGTTTTTGCTAATTTCGGGAATTTCACTATTTTTCGATTGTTTTCGATTGGGTATTGTCCCATTAGCATATTGTGATGTATTCGTTGTGGTTTTGATCAGGTTCGGTACGAGAGGAGGTTAATTCGAAAGGCAAAGGCATAGCAATCTAGGACTTTGGCCGGCTTGAGGTTAGTAATAAATGTAAATGTTGTGTTAGGGGTTTGAAATCCCGAATTTGCACAATGTAGTGCTATGTGAGGTGACTTGAACGCCCGATAACGGGCGTGGGATAGAGCACCGTCGGGGATTGTCCCGCTTAATAAAATTACTACTTAATTGATTGTGGATTAGTAACATCCTTATAAAAATGGATTAACTGTCATAATTGGGCTTTGTGCCAACTACTTGAATCCTTCAGGGATTATTCTTACTGGTTTCTTACCATAATTATAATTACTAAACTCAGTCCTGGTATTTAATACTATTTTGTAAACTCAACCATTTTTCTCAAAGTAGAAACTAAATTAATATTTTTTTAAATGAAGTTTGGGCTGAATATTTTTATGTTATTGTGCCCGAGGGGCTTATGTGATTTTGGACTGAGTATGGGATCGGGCTGCACGCCGCAGCAGTATGATATTGATATTTATATGAGGCCGAGGGCCTGTTTGATGCCACGATATGGCTTATTATTGCGCTTGGTAAGGGGCCCCTCCCGGAGTCTGCACACCCCAAGTGAGCGTTGTTGACGATAAATAAATGGAACGGGCTGCACGCCGCAGCGGGTACTGGAGAGTACCGGTTTATGTGTTGCATTGCATATTTAATTGTCATTTATTCTTTATTCTGATGTGATAATTCTATAATTGTTTTCACTGTTTTACTGTATTATGCTACTGGTTCATGTGATGTGTTTATAGCTTCACTTTGTGACTATTTAGGATTTCTTATTCTCAGACTGTATTTATGTTTATTACTTTCTGGGTTGGAAGTACTCACATTACTCCCTGCACCTTGTGTGCAGATTCAGGCGTACCCACTGAGGCTGAGTGAGATCTTTCTCTGCCTAGCATCACATTCGGAAGATTCAAGGTAGCTGCAAATTGGCGTTCGCAGTCCTGATCTCCCTTCTATTTTATTTATTTGTCTTCCATATTTCTAGAGAAACATTTTGTAGTAGGTTAATACTCATGCATTAGAGGCTTAAACTTGTGACACCAGATTCTATGGGCTGAATAATATATTATATTTTGGGCTTTCCGGATGTTAGAATTTATTTCAGGATTTTTCTCGAATTTAACGTGGTATTTTTAGTTGTGAATACTTATTTATCCAGTGTGATTAACGGTTAAGGTTGTCTAAATGGTCGGGATTGCCTAGCAGTATGTTGGGCGCCATCACGATCGGGGTTGGGTCGTGACAAGGTGGTATCAGAGCCTAGGTTACTTGGTCTCGCGAGTCATGAGCCGGTTTAGTAGAGTCTCGTGGATCGGTACGGAGACAACTGTACTTATCCTCGAGAGACTGCAGAACCTTTAGGAAATACTTCATATTCTTGAAACTCTTGTCATGCGGCTTTGTTGAATTGAGAACTAAATCTTTATTATTCTATTCTCTCACAGATGGTGAGAACACGAGCTACCGTACGTGACGGACGACCACCAGTGCCACCTACTGAGGCCGCCAGAGGCTGTGGACGCGGTTGTGGTCGTGGCAGGGGCAGTAGCCGGGGCAGCACCTACTGATCCGTTAATTTCCCCAGCTCATGATTAGGCTCCAGCTGTGGAGACTCCAGCAGCACCTGCTCGGGCACCAGCCGTGCCTATTGTGATTCCGGTTCTTCAAGAGACTTTGGCACAGATCTTGACGGTCTATACTGGATTGGCTCAGGCAGTTTCAGCCACCACGGCAGCAGCAGCTACTTCACAGATCGGGGGAGGCAATCAGACCCTCGATGCCCACACACCTACGTAGGAAGTGCAGGGACTACAGACGCCAGAGGCACCTCCAGTTCAGTAGGTTGCACCAGCTCAAGGCTTCGTAGTTCCAGCTATGCCATACGATGAGCAGCGTCGTCTTGAGATGTTTGGTAGACTCCAGCCTCCGACATTCGGTGGTGCTGAGGGCGAGGATGCCCAGAGTTTTCATGATAGATGCCAGTGTATGCTCGATACGGCAGGGATCCTTGAGTCGAGTGGTGTGGCATTTACTACTTTTTAGTTCACGGGGGCTGCTCTTACTTGGTGGGAGGACTTTGAGAGGCGTAGGCCTGCCGGTGCAGCACCTCTGACTTGGCAGCAGTTCTCCGCTCTTTTTCTGGAGAAGTACGTACCTCAGTCCCGCATGGAGGAGCTGCATAGGCAGTTTGAGTGGTTGACACAGGGAGATATGACAGTGACTCAGTACGAGATGAGGTTTTTCCAGCTGGCTCGTCATGCTACTTAATGGTTCCATCAGATCGTGAGAGGATTAGGAGGTTTGTGGATGGCTTTAACTACCATCTCCGTATTCTGATGACTAGAGAGAGAGTACTGGGTTCTACGTTTGAGGAGGTGGTAGACATTGCTCGTGAGATTGGGTCAGTTCGCCATAGAGAGCGAGAGGAGAGGGAGGCTAAGAGGCCTCGTGGATCGGGTAGTTACAGTGGTACTCCTTCGAGGGGTCAGTTCCAGCAGGGTAGAGGTCGCTCTTTCAGTCCTGCTCAGTCAGCTCGTCCAGAGTATCGTGGGGGATCTTCAGGCCGTGGTCATCATGGGCCCCAGCAGGGTCAGACTTCACGCAGCGCCCTCCCAGCTCAGAGTTCATCTCATGCCCCATCAGTTCAGGGTTCTTCTGCGCCGAGTGCATCTACTAGTCACTCTGGAGAGAGGGGTTCCCGTTATTCCCCATCTCCAATACCGGGCAGCTGTTATGAGTGCGGAGAGTTTGGTCACATGAGGAGGCAGTGCCCTCGCCTTCGTGGCAGACAGCATCAGCAGAGGGGTCAGCCCTCGACTTCTGCTCCAGTTACTTCATCACCCGTCCAGTCAGCTAAGGGTGGAGATCAGGCAGCCAGGGGCTGTCCTAGAGGTGGAGATCGATCAGGCGGTGGCCAGGCTCGTTTCTACGCTATGCCAGGCAGGACAGATGTTATTGCTTCAGACGCTGTCATTATAGGTATTGTTTCAGTCTGTCACAGAGACGCCTCAGTATTATTTGATCCTGGTTCTACCTATTCATATGTGTCTTCATATTTTGCTCATCATTTGGGTACATCCCGAGGGTGTCTTGCCTTACCTGTTCATGTATCTACCCCGGTGGGCGACACTATTGTTGTAGACCACGTATTCCGGTCATGTTTGGTGACTATTGGGGGTCTGGAGACCCGAGTTAATTTATTGCTATTGAGCATGGTAGACTTCGATGTTATCCTGGGCATGGACTGTTATCTCCGTGTCATGCTATTCTGGACTGTCATGCTAAGACGGTCACTTTGGCTATGCCGGGTGTACCGCGGATCGAGTGGCGTGGTGTGACTGACTATGTACCTAGCAGAGTTATTTCCTTCTTAAAGGCCCAGCGTATGGTTGGGAAGGGTTATCTTTCCTATTTGGCGTTTGTGAGAGATGTGGGAGCTGAGACTCCTAGCATTGAGTCTGTTCCCGTTGTGAGGGAGTTTCCCGATGTGTTTCCTGCAGACCTGCCGGGTATGCCGCCGGACAGGGACATTGATTTTGGCATTGACCTGGTGCCGGGCACTCAGCCCATTTCTATTCCACCATATCGCATGGCACCAGCGGAGTTGAAAGAATTAAAGGAGCAGCTTCAGGAGCTCCTGGATAAGGGGTTCATTCGGCCTAGTGTGTCACCTTGGGGTGCACCAGTTCTATTTGTGAAGAAGAAGGATGGCACGATGAGAATGTGCATCGATTATAGGCAGTTGAACAAGGTAACAATTAAAAACAAGTACCCCTTACCTCGTATTGATGATTTATTTGACCAGCTTCAGGGAGCAAGGGTGTTCTCAAAAATTGATCTCCGTTCGGGTTACCACCAGTTAAAAATCAGGGACTCAGATATTCATAAGACTGCTTTCAGGACTAGATATGGTCACTATGAATTTCTTGTCATGTCTTTCGGGCTGACCAATGCCCCAGCAGCTTTCATGCACCTGATGAACAGTGTGTTCCGGCCTTACCTGGATTCATTTGTCATAGTATTCATTGATGACATACTGGTATACTCGCACAGTCAGGAGGAGCACGCGCAGCATTTGAGAGTTGTATTGCAGAGATTAAGGGAGGAGAGGCTTTATGCAAAGTTCTCCAAGTGTGAGTTCTGGCTCGGTTCAGTGGCTTTCTTGGGACATGTGGTGTCCAGTGAGGGTATTCAGGTTGACCCAAAGAAGATAGAGGCGGTGCAGAGTTGGCCTAGACCGACCTCAGCCACAGAGATTCGCAGCTTCCTAGGGTTGGCAGGTTACTATCGCCGGTTTGTGCAGGGATTTTCCTCTATTGCATCGCCCTTGACCAAGTTGACTCAGAAGGGTGTCGCATTTGTATGGTCGGACGAGTGTGAGGAGAGCTTTCAGAAGCTCAAGACAGCTTTGACCACAGCTCCAGTGTTAGTCTTGCCATCAGCTTCAGGATCTTATACGGTATATTGCGATGCTTCGAGAGTTGGGATTGGTTGTGTTTTGATGCAGGAGGGTAGAGTTATTGCGTATGCTTCTCGTCAGTTGAAGCCCCATGAGCAGAACTACCCCGTCCATGACTTGGAGCTAGCAGCTATAGTTCATGCACTGAAGATTTGGAGGCATTACTTGTATGGCGTATCCTGTGAGGTATTCACTGATCATCGCAGTCTTCAGCATTTGTTCAAGCAAAAGGATCTTAATTTGAGGCAGCGTAGATGGTTGGAGTTACTTAAGGATTATGACATTACTATCCTGTATCACCCGGGGAAGGCCAATGTAGTGGCCGATGCTTTGAGCCGGAAGTCGGTGAGTATGGGGAGCTTGGCATACATTCCAGTTGAGGAGAGGCCATTTGCAGTTGATGTTCAGGCCTTGGCCAACCGATTTGTGAGATTAGATATTTCAGAGCCCAGTCGAGTGTTGGCTTGTGTGGTTTCTCGGTCTTCCTTGTATGACCGCATCAGGGAGTGTCAGTATGATGATCCGCATTTGCTTGTCCTTAAGGACAGGGTTCAGCATGATGATGCTAGGGATGTGACCATTGGAGATGATGGTGTGTTGAGGATGCAGGGCCGGATTTGCGTGCCTAACGTGGATGGGCTTCAGGACTTGATATTGGAGGAGGCCCATAGCTCGCGGTATTCCATTCATCCGGGTGCCGCGAAGATGTATCAGGATCTTAGACAGCACTATTGGTGGCGGAGGATGAAGAGAGATATTGTGGAGTATGTAGCCCGGTGTCTTAATTGTCAACAAGTGAAATATGAGCATCAGAGACCGGGTGGCTTACATCAGCAGATGGTTATTCCTGAGTGGAAGTGGGAGAGGATCACTATGGATTTTCTTACCGGACTCCCACGGACTCTGAAGAAATTTGATGCTATATGGGTGATTGTAGACAGGCTGACCAAGTCCGCGCACTTCATTCCAGTTTGTACTACTTATTCTTCAGAGCGGCTGCAGAGATTTATATTCGGGAGATAGTTCGATTGCATGGTGTCCCAGTTTCCATCATATCAGATCGGGGCACTCAGTTCACCTCTCAGTTTTGGCAGGCTGTTCAGCGAGAGTTGGGTACTCAGGTACAGTTGAGCACAGCTTTTCACCCTCAGACGGACGGGCAGTCCGAACGCACCATTCAGATACTGGAGGATATGTTACGTGCCTGTGTTATTGATTTTGGAGGATCATGGAATCGGTTTCTACCGCTTGCAGAGCTTTCCTAGAACAATAGCTATCAGTCCAGCATTCATATGGCACCGTATGAGGCCTTGTATGGGAGGCGGTGTAGATCTCCAGTTGGTTGGTTCGAGCCCGGGGAGGCTAGATTATTGGGGACAGATTTGGTTCAGGATGCATTGGAGAAGGTGAAGGTGATTCAGGAGAGACTCCGTACAGCACAGTCGAGACAGAAGAGTTATGCAGACAGGAAGGTCCGAGATGTATCTTATATGATCGGTGAGAAGGTCTTACTGAAAGTTTCACCCACAAAGGGTGTTATGAGATTTGGGAAGAAAGGAAAGCTGAGTCCGCGGTTCATTGGGCCTTTTGAGGTACTTAAGAGGATCGGGGAGGTGGCTTATAAGCTTGCCTTGCCACCTAGCTTGCCGGGCGTGCATCCAGTTTTTCATGTGTCTATGCTCCGGAAGTACATTGGGGACCCGTCCCATGTTCTATATTTCAGTACAGTTCAGCTGGAGGGTGACTTGACCTATGAGGTAGAGCCAGCAGCCATTTTGGATCGTCAGGTTCGGAAGTTGAGGACAAAGGATGTTGCTTCGGTGAATGTGCAGTGGAGAGGTCGTCCCGTGGAGGAGGCTACCTGGGAGACCGAACGGGAGATGCGGAGCAGATACCCTCACCTATTTGAGGCTTCAGGTATGTTTCTTGACTCGCTCGAGGACGAGTGTTTATTTAAGTTGGGGAGGATGTGACGACCCAACCCGTCGTCATGTGAGTTACTGCCCCATTTTCCCTATTTTCTATTTCTTTATGCTTCATTATCAGTGTTGGGTGTGAACGAGTTGATTTGGAGTGATTCTAGAAGGAAATGAGACACTTAGTCTCTTTAAGGAAGGTTTGTTTTGGAAAAGTCAACCGGACGTTGACTTACATGTTAGAGGGCTCGGATATGAATTCCGATGATTCGGTTAGCTTCGGGGGATGAATTGTGACTTAGGAGGGTGATCGGAAGTAATTTTGGAGGTCCGGTGTAGAATTAGGCTTGAATTGGCGAAGTTAGTATTTTGGCGAATTCCGGTTGATAGGTGAGAATTTGATCCGAGGGTCGGGATTGAATTCCGTAAGTTGCAGTAGCTTCGTTAGGTGATTTGGGATGTGTGTGCAAAATTACAGTTGATACGGAGGTGTTTTGGTCGGGTTTTTGATCGAATGTAAGTTTCGGAAGATTTGGATGAACTTAGGCTTGAATTTGATGTAATTTGATGGTTTAGGTGTTATTTGTGGTATTTTGATGATTCGAGCAAGTTTGAATAAGGTATTGGATCATGTTTGTGTTTTTGGTTGAGGTCCCGGGGGCCTCGGGGTGATTTCGGATGGCTAACGGGAAGTTTTGGCTTGTAAAACTTAAGAATTTGCTGCTGCTTCTGGTATTTTCGCTCCTGCGGAAATGGGACCGCAGAAGCGGTACCGCAGGAGCGGCTGGATAGTCGCAGAAGCGGGGAGAACCGCAGGTGCGGATTTGGTGACCGCATCTGCGGAGTCGCAGGTGCGACAGCATGACCGCAGATGCGGGTTTTGGAGACTTAATGAGATCCGCAAATGCGGAGCTTAGTCCGCAGAAGCGGAAGCCGCAGGTGCGTGTTTCAGACCGCAGAAGCAGAAATATCAGTAGAAGAGGTACAATCACCGCAGAAGCGGAAATCGCAGATGCGGCAACTGTACCGCAGATGCGGAAACAACTGATCAGAAAGGAGTTTTAATTCCTTCGCGAAATTTCAAAAGAGTTCATAATTTTCACTTCGGACTTGGAGAGTTTTTGGGCGATTTGAAGAGGGTTTCAAGGACTTCGATCAGGTAAGAATTCTTGGTCTTGGAACATGATTTTATGATGCAAATACATGAATTTACACTGAAAAATCAAGGAATTAAAGGTCAAAAATGGAGGTAAGGGCTTGAAACCTAAGAGAGCAAAAATGGGAATTTGAGGGGTCACTTGGACTCCGATTTTGGTGTTCTTTATATGTATAGACTCGTGGCGAGATAAGGAATCTGTTGATGGTAAATTTACTGATTTTCGAGAAGTGGGCCCCAGGCTCGGGCTTTTGCTAATTTCGGGAATTTCACTATTTTTCGATTGTTTTCGATTGGGTATTGTCCCATTAGCATATTGTGATGTATTCGTTGTGGTTTTGATCAGATTCGGTACGCGAGGAGGTTAATTCGAAAGGCAAAGGCATAGCAAGCTAGGACTTTGGCCGGCTTGAGGTTAGTAATAAATGTAAATGCTGTGTTGAGGGTTTGAAACCCCGAATTTGCACAATGTAGTGCTATGTGAGGTGACTTGCACGCCAGATAACGGGCGTGGGGTAGAGCACCGTCAGGGATTGTGACTTGGTCCGTCCCGCGTAGTAAAATTACTACCTAATTGATTGTGGATTAGTAACATCCTTATAAAAATGGATTAGTTGTCATAATTGGGCTTTGTGCCAACTACTTGAATCCTTCAGGGATTATTCTTACTGGTTTCCTACCATAATTATAATTACTGAACTGAGTCCTGGTATTTAATACTATTTTGTAAACTCAGCCATTTTTCTCAAAGTAGAAACTAAATTAATATTTTTTTAAATGAAGTTTGGGCTGAATATTTTTATGTTATTGTGCCCCTAGGGCTTATGTGATGTTGGACTGAGTATGGGATCGGACTGCACGCCGCAACGGTATGATATTGATATTGATGAGGTCGAGGGCCTGTTTGATGCCACGATATGGCTTATTATTGCACTTGAGCTGTAAGGGGCCCCTCCCGGAGTCTGCACACCCCCAGTGAGCACCGTCGACGATAAATAAATGGAGCGGGCTGCACGCGGCAGCGGGTACTAGAGAGTACCGGTTTATGTGTTTCATTGCATATTTAATTGTCATTTATTCTTTATTCTGATGTGATAATTCTATAATTGTTTTCACTGTTTTACTGTATTATGCTACTGGTTCATGTTGCTGTGTTTATAGCTTCACTTTGTGCCTATTTAAGATTTCTTATTCTCAGACTGTATTTATGTTTATTACTTTCTGGGTTGGAAGTACTCACATTACTCCCTGCACCTTGTGTGCAGATTCAGGCGCACCCACTGAGGCTGAGTGAGATCTTTCTCTGCCTAGCATCACATTCGGAAGATTCAAGGTAGCTGCAAATTGGCGTTCGCAGTCCTGATCTTCCTTCTATTTTATTTATTTGTTTTTCACATTTCTGGAGAAACATTTTGTAGTAGGTTAATACTCATGCATTAGAGGCTCAGACTTGTGACACCAGATTCTATGGGCTGAATAGTATATTATATTTTGGGCTTTCCGGATGTTAGAATTTATTTCAGGATTTTTCCCGCATTTAACTTGGTATTTTTAGTTGTGAAAACTTATTTATCCACTATGATTAATCGGTTAAGGTTGTCTAAATGGTCGGGCTTGCCTAACAGTATGTTGGGCGCCATCACGACCGGGGTTGGGTTGTGACACCGGGCTCCAAACCAAACATGCACACAGGTTTTAAAACTTCATACGAACTTCCTCGTGCGATCAAATCGCCAAAATAACATCTAAAACTACGGATTTAACACCAAAACACATGAAATTCTTAATTACACTATGAAATTCCTATTTTCAGAACCGGACGCCCGAATCACGTCAAATCAACTCTGTTTTTCACCAAATTTCACAGACATGACATAAATATTATATTGAACCTATACCGGACTCCGGAACCAAAATACGGGCCCGATACCAATGAGATCAAACATTAATCAAATTCTTTAAACCATTAGATTTTCAGTCTTATAATTTTCATCAAAAATTCATTACTCGGGCTAGGGACCTCCAAATCCGATTCCGGGCATACGCTCAGATCTCATATTTTATTACGGATCCACGAGGACCGTCAAAACACGATTCCGGGTCCATTTACTCAAAACATTGACCGAAGTCAACTAAATCAACTTTTAAAGGCAAAAAATTATTATTTTTCTCAAATTTTCACATAAAGGCTTTCCGAAAATACGTCCGGACTGCGTACACAAATCGAGGAGAGATAAAATGAGGCTTTGTAGACCTCGAAACACAGAATCGAGTTCTGAAACATAAGTTGACCCTTTGGGTCATCACAATTCCCAAAACCCAAATCCCAAATCCCAAATCCCAAAACCAGCTCAAGAGTTGGTTTTGGCTTAAATATTACTATTACATTTTTTAAAAATTGCCCTAAACTTTTGTATTTTATAAAAGAGCCCATCATTTATTATTTTGTAACAATACTGCTTCGGGTCATCCGATAGTATATTATGTGGTTCATTATAAGAATGATAATTTTGTACCAAATTTATTTATGTTCATGACTATGGTTTGCGATAATATTATGAATGTTATTGATGAAGGTACTGTTGGTTATTTGTGATAATTTTTAGAACTTGTGGGTATAAGTCATGTTTCATATTTTTTCAAAAAAAAAAAAGTGAAATATGTGTTTGAAAACTGATGTCCAAATACATTTTCATCTTCAAACCAAACTTCACCCAAATTAGATTTTTCAAAACAAATTTGAGAATCTATGGCCAAACGCTAGCTAAGAGAGAGAATTTGCACGACCTAACTCATGGCACATATTGTCTAATTTGGGCCTAGGGACAAATATATTTGTCTTCCGGGTCACGCCGAACCCCAAAAGTAGATTCTGAATTTGTATTGTGCCTTATAAAGTTCTTCATTTTCCTCTCACATTCTGATGTGGAATTCGTCTAAGGTGACATGTGCACCTCTTCTACAGAAGCTTGCCAGAACGTGATCCACCCTCATCTGCCCGCTTCCTTCATGGATGTCCTAGAATTCCAATACGATGTTCTTTTTTAAACCTTTCGATACATAGTATTTGTTGATTCGTTTAATTCAATATTGTGACATAAAATTTTACTATGCATTTGATTCACGAGAGGAATTATAATATATCTAAACTTGAAGATGAACCCTTCGATTAAAAATAAAAAACAAATTTATCGCACTACTTGATGGCATTCCTGTATAATGGTGGATGTCCATGCACATGCAAAAGTGCACTTAGGGCCCTTCTGGTTGGCTTCTAAGGAAGAATTAGTCATGATATAAAATTGGCTAGTTGGGAGAATTAATTGTTTGTATAAAAAGAATTTTATACATTGTTTGATTATTATTTTTATTTTTCTCATAGAATATTACATTTTAAATTATGCGAGAATTTACGTATTATTTTATGTATGATAGAATGCGTTATAAGAATATGGTTATGTATTATTCTGGAGCTTTTCGCATGTTGGAATTCCAGCATAATATGCTGAAAGTTCATAAACAGGTGCACCGATCTCCAGTATATTATGATGGAACTTTTCGTGTTGCAGCAAATAGTGGCTATTTTTCAATGACTTTGAAAATGCTGGCTATTTTTCAATGATCAGAAAACTAGCTAGCCCATGCTATTTTTACTTTTAAATTAGCTTAAGCCCATTAACAAAGATTTAAAATCAAGTGTGGCGATGATGAGCCTTGTATATACATTATCATAAAAAACTAAAAATTATGCAGGATGAACCTTTTTAAATCACTACTTATGCTTTAATGTTACTAAGAATTTTTTTAAAAAATAGTCCCGCATCAGAATTTTTAAACACGCTCGCTAAGAATTTGAAGCACTTGCCAGTTGAAGCAATCGATATTTGTGCAAATTTCTAATGGCCACCATAACTGCTGCATGCTATAAAGTTCCGGTGATCGAGAAAAATCCCGGTAAAAAAAAATAAAATTTTAGTGTTTTTTTTTCAAACATCTGTTATTGGTACAGAAAAGTAACAGTGACACCAAATTGTCTTATTTATGTCATTCAAGTTGTTCATATCTAGTGTTACATCGATTCTATTAGTATATAATATGCGCCTTTTACATGAGCCTTTTACTAATATCAAGATCAAGGAAGATAAAGTTTGTGAGGCTTGTGCAAGGGGAAAGCAGGTAAGATCCTCTTTTAAATGCAAGAAAATGGTAAGCGCCACCAGGACGATGAACAGGTCCATATGGATCTTTGTGGTCCAATGAGAACATTAAGCAGGGGTGGTAAGAGATATGTGATGGTGCTTGTTGATGATTATTCTAGGTTTACTTGGACGTTGTTTTTAACATCTATGATGAAGCATTTGACATGTTTACTTCTTTTTTTAGAAAAAATTCAGAAACAGCTAGGTAATCAACTTGCATCAATTAGGTCTGATCATGACACTAAATTTGAGAATGCTAAATTTGCTGAATTTTGTGATGAGCATGGCATAAATCATAATTTTTCTGCTCCTAGAACTCCGCAACAAATGGAGTAGTTGAAAGAAATAATAGGACACTTGAAGATATGGCTAGGACTATGATGATGAAGGAATTGGACTGGTAAGAGACTCAAATGAAAACACGGCCCAGACTGAAGCTGCACCAGAGGAAGGAACAGGTTCTTCTACCCACGGGAATTCGACAGGGGGAACTGAACAAAGAGGAACTAATCCTCAAACCTCAAGGGAACCTGTCCATGAACCTGTTCCTCAGCAACAAAATATTGAAGGAACATCTAGGGGAACCAGCTGGTTGGGAAACCTTACAAATACAAAAGTTCTCATCCCATTGAGAACATAATTACTGTCCCAACCTGTGGAATCTAAACCAGATCTTCTTTGAAGAATCTTTGTGCTTTTGATACTTTTCAATCTCTTATTGAACCTAAAAACAATGCTGAGGCCTCGCAGGATGCAGACTGGATGAATGCAATGCAAGGTGAACTCAATCAATTTGAGAGAAGTCAAGTTTGACATCTGGTTCCAAGACTCAGGGATAGATTAGTAATAGGCACAAAATGAGTCTTCAAAAACAAACTTGATGAAGATGGAACAATTACAACGAACAAGGCAGATTGGTGGTTCAAGGATATAGTCAAGAGGAGGGCATAGACTATGATGAGATCTTTGCTCCTGTTGCAAAATTGGAAGCAATTAGACTCCTCATAGCCTTTGCTGCTTACATGGAATTCATCATATGGATGTCAAGAGTGCCTTTCTCAATGACTATCTAAAGGAAGAAGTGTTTGTTAAGCAACCTCTGGGCATTAAAAGCAAGGAATGTCCTGATCATGTGTACAAGCTTGACAAGGCACTTTACGATCTCAAGCAGACTCCAAGAGCATGGTATAAAAGATTATCAAAGTTTCTACTTGAGCATGGCTACAAGAGAGGTAAAATTGACAATAGTTTATTCCTGAAGTAAAAAGGTAAAGATCTCTTGGTAGTCAGATATATGTCGAAATCTTTGGAGCAACTACTGATAAGCTAAGTAAAGAATTTGCCAAACTAATTGGGAGTGAATCTGAAATGAGTATGATGGGTGAGCTTAAATTCTTTTTAGGCTTACAGATTAAACAAAATTCAAATGGAACTATGATCCATCAGCAGAAGTATGTAAAAGAGTTGCTTAAAAGATTTAAAAGGAAGATTTCAAAGAAATTGGCACTCCTATAGCAACAGCCATAAAATTGGATGTAGATGAACCTGGTTCATTTGTTGATCAGAAGTTGTATAGGGGAATGATTGGCTCTTTGTTATATCTCACTTCTAGCAGACCTGACATTGTCTTCAGTGTAGCCCTTTGTGCTAGATTTTAGGCAAATCCAAAGGAGTCTCACTTGAATGTCAAGAGCATATTGAGATACCTAAAAGGCCCCACTAACCTTTGTTTATGGTATCCAAAGGGTAGTAATTTTACCCTAGTGGGATATGCTGATGCTGATTATGCAGGTTTTCTTGTGGATAGAAAGAGCACTTCAGGTATGGCACACTTTCTTGGCTCATTTTTACTGTCTTGGGCCACAAAAAAGCAAAATTATGTGGCCTTATCTACTGCTGAAACGGAGTATGTTGTTGATGCTTCATGTTTTGCTCAATTGTTGTGGATCAAATAACAATTAATGGACTTTGGAATTGATTTTTGTTGTATCCCCATTTTTTGTGATAACACTAGTGCAATTAGTATATATATGACCAATAACCCGGTTCATCACAAGAGCACTAAGCATATAGATGTTAGGCATCACCTTTGAGGGACAACTATAAAAGGGATTTTATCACTATGGAATTTTGTGCTACTGACAAGCAAATAGCTGATATCTTCACAAAAGCTCTAAGTAGAGATCACTTTAAAAGGAACAGGTTAGAATTAGGGATGATTAAGATCTCCTAAAAGAACCAATTCAATATTCACAATCGAAAAAAATAAAAATAAAAATTGTTTAGAAAATCTGTAAATTTTGTATATAATTATATTAGATTTTTCTCAATATCATACTTTCAATAGTATACCCTTGTTCCATGTGCTAAAATAATTCAATAATCTCTAATGATATTATCTCTATGTTCTTTGAAAGTTCAGACTTACACAAGAGATTTCTCAGTGAAGAACCTGGTTCATCAACAATTACTTGGTATGTATTCAACACTCCGCATAATTTGGAATAACTATATTTGGATCATGATTACAAGAAGAGTCCCATATAATCCCAAATCCGTTTTGGACTTATCCGTGACAAAATGGACCAGTTCCATTCAAAAGAATTCCTAACCATATTAAGTGCACAAATTCTAGGGATAGACTCCAACGTCTTTTCAAAACTGAAATTCAGTTTGATTAGACTTCTGCAAAGCTGTCGTTACCCCATTAATCACTCCTATTTAAATTGATTAGGCTTTGTGTCTTCTTCACTTCACCTTTTCAAGCCGTCAAAATACTCCCCATCTTCTCTCATCTTCCAAACATAATCTAACTTCTTTTCCTTCATACCTAAGCACTAAAATGGCAAACACCTCTGTAAATCCTTCATCACCACCACAGCAAACCATTTCCACACCTTCTATCACCCCTTCAACCACACCAACCTCTAAGAAAATAGTAAAGATGATGGCTTGCAAGGTTGTCGCTAGTGGAGAGCAGATCAAGAAAATAAACAAACAATTGAAAGCGGGTAGGGAAGAAGAACCCTAGAAATCTGATGAATCTTTCAAATTTGCTACTGAGGGGGAAGAAACCGTTTCTTCTGAGACTGAATAGGTAACATCTGGCCCTTAAGTTACTCCTAAAACTATCTCTGAGGTTGCTACGGATTTGGAGAATAGGTATGTGCTGGTAGGATCTATAGTAGGTGTTGAAACTACTTAGTCTAGAAGTGTTGGTGGTAAAAATGAAAAAAGAAAAGAAAAAGAGAGTGAGGGTGCTCGGAGTACTGTGAGGGGTAAGGGAAAAGGAGTGCTTGGTTCTTCACCCACTCCTATTGGTTTAACTGAAGAATCAGGAGCCATGGTTGTTTGGGGTGAAGAATCTGCTGGAATAGAGAAGAGTGTGAGAAAAACAGGGGGAAGTGGGTCTAAAGAAGCTGCTGAGGAGCTGGTTCAATTAGGGAAAAATGTTGATGAACCTGTTCCATCTAAACAGGAAACCCTTGCAGACCTACTAAAAAGGCTGACTTAAATTTACAATCCAAAGAAGAAGGGAAGTTCTAAAGTTAAAACCCCTAGCACTTCTAGAGCAAAACAGAAAAGGAAGGCTGCCTCTTCTATCCCTGTATAAATTTCTCCCATAAGAGGAATAGCTACAGGGAGTCAGAAGAAGCAAAGTGAGGCTGAATTGGAGAAAGTCTTAGAAGAAAGTAAAAGAAAAGTTGTTGCTGAGGGTATGAAACCCCGAATTTCATGTCGTGTGATTATTTTGGAGTTGACGCACATGCTAGGTGACGGGCATGTGGGCGTGCTGATCGCTGCCAACTCCGCACTACTAATAAGTAGCAAGAGAGGATCACAATAGCTTTTACCCGATTTTGGGTCGGGATCGAATCCTCAGAGAGCTAGAAGTTGGAATCGAGTATTTATCTAGTGTAGAATTGTGTATGTATTCTTAATTACACTTCTATTCATTTTTGGAGTTTTCTTAATAATTCTACTTTTAACAAACTACAAATTGTAAATTAAGCTAAGGGTTAAAGTGCTATGAGTTGTTCAAATAGGTTAAAGGGCACTAGGGTAATGACTATCGCCTAGGTGGTCAATTAACGGGTACTTGAATCTAAGGCATATTTGACATATTCGGGGAGTATGTTATAACCGTTGCACGAAATTACCCACTCTACACCTCTCGGTGGTTCAAGTGATTTTGCACGAATTGGCTTTCTCAAGACCAATTGGGTATGCAATTTTGCACAAGCAACATAGGGTTCAATTCGGGTATTACTCTCTCGAGGTTTAACCCTTTAATTGGAGCTATCAATCTCTTGAATACGCCCCAATTCATTGTTGGACCAATTTCGGAGACTTAGGCTCTCTTTCTCAAGAAGAGCTTAAGTCAACTCAACACAAACTAGTGTTTGCAACCACTAATTCAGAAATTAACCATGAAATTTGCCCAAATAACAAACACCCATAGTCAAATTAGCCCTAAAATACAAGACCCATCAATTACCCACACTAGGGTTGAGCCACAACCCTAGCTATGGGGTCTAGCTACTCATAACCAAAGAAGAAAAACAAGAAATAGATGAAGATGAACTCATATTAATTAATTGCTAAGCTAAATACAAAGATTCAATGATGAAAAGTAAGTAAAAATGCCAAAAATGGCTAAGAAAAGTCGTCTGACGAGTGCAGCTTACGTATTACAATATCTGATACCTTAAAAATTAAAAAAGAATCTATTTATACTAAGTTGAAAAATCTGAACAAAAATGCCCCTGTGGGATTAGTGCGGACCGCACAAAATGGACCGCGGTCCGCACTGGCTCTTTGACATCAAAAATCTCACTCTCTGAACTTGGGCTCCGCGGACCGCGCAGAATGGACTGCGATCGCGGAGGCTTCCAGTGCGGTCCGCAAAAAGTTGACCGCGGACTGCACAGGCTTCAAACTTGAAAATTCATCCTCTCTGAATCTTGGCACCGCGGACCGCAGAGAATGGACTGCGGCCGTGTTGCCTTCAGTGCGGACCGCACAAAATGGTGTGTGGCTGCACTGCCTTGAAGCCTGAAATTCAACTCTCTGAATCTCCCAGTGCGACCGCACAAAGTGGTGGGCGGCCGCACTGGGCTTGTTCTGCCTGAGCTTGCCTTATCTTTGGCACTTGTGCAAGTTTCACTCATTTTGAGCCGATCTTTGATATTTTGTCACTTTGTTGATCAAACCTGCAATCAAGCACAACTTGTAAGCCTTTTGGGACTATTTTGTAAGATTATTTGATCAAAGCATAAGCAAGAAGGAGTATAAAATGCGTCAAAATCCCTAGTTATCAACTCCCCAAACTTAAGCTTTTGCTTGTCCTCAAGCAAACAAAATAAGACCCACCCCTTAAGGGAAAATCCAAGAAATTTTCAGTTGTCCTAAAGTTACCTCAACTAGCATCAAATGGGACTAACAATTGCCCTCAATACGAATGAATCATTAACAACATTTACTCTTTGAAAAACCATGGATCAAGTGCGACACAAGAGCATCAAGAGTTGACTCAACACATCAAAGAACTCTTTCAATTACTTTGGTCATTGTGGAACCCAAACTCACACATCCTCAACTCTCCCTATGCAATCCTCACCTTTAAGATAGTGGCACTCAGAACGAGGATAATGGGAATTCACTCATCTCTCCCAGGAAAAAGCCACAAGTCCGGCTCTAGGTACCATATGCTTGCCCCTTATGTGAGTATCCACTAATGTAAGCTTCATTCAATTCAAGATCATATAGTGCTTTTGTGGAAACATTGCGAAGGCTTTTGGTTCAGGGTAGGAAATGATTTAGTCTAAGTAGGTTCCATCTTCTCTTAAGCACTTCTTTTGATTCATTTGGCATCCATTCACTTGACTCTTTGAGTCATTTTCACTTCTTCTAAGGGGTTAGAGAGACACAGTGTCACTCTTTCTTATGCATTTCAAAGCTTTTTTTCCTTTTTCAACTTTCCACGCCTTTCATTCTTTGCTTTTCTTGAATCCCTTTTTATTCTTTTTCACATTGAACATTCTTTTTGTCTTTTTTTTTCTTTCTTTTTCATTGCCCTTCCTTTTCTTCCTTTTTGCGCCTTTTTACCACTTTTTTGCAATCCTCGTCTCTCCCCCCAAACTTATACTTTTGCCATGTGCTAAAGGAAAGATTGGGTGCCAAGAGAGGGTATCTTTTAGAACGGGTATAGGCTTGTATCATGGTTCATGAAAGAAAAAGGTCTAAGGCTCAAAGGGGTTAACTAGGGACCATATCACTGGTAGGTTATGGAATTGTTCAACTATCATTTAGATCAAGGAGAGCCTATAATCATGTCTCAAGTCAAAATTCACCTAGGATTTTGCCTCAACAAACATTCAGGGCAAGTTCTAGACCAATGGCTCGGGACTTGGACTTGCAATTCAATTACTCACCAGACAAGCTAAGGGATTGCTAAAGACATAGAGTTGGGGGCCCACAACGACCTTAGATAAGATTTAAGCTCACAATGGCCCCGAAAAACCACTTGATAATTATTGGCCAACACAAGAGTCTCAAGGTCACGACTTTCACCATCCTAAACACAACAAATTGTTTTTGACCATAAGATCAAAGGCAAATGTGCTAGGCCCAAGTGAAGCTTTGCTTGAGGCACCCTTAACTACTAAAAACTAAAAACAAAAAGAAAAACGAACTCAAACACTTAAGAAGGTTGTCACGCCATCTATCATTGGGAAGAGCCACCCGGTTCACACAACACTCCACCTTTGGAAAGAACCGTGGCATTAAGAAAACCAACGGCTTATTGCAAATTTCAAAACAAGAAGCTACAAATCACAAATAAGAAGCTAAAAACGAAAACAATTTTGCGGAAAATAGAATAAATATATACAATAGGGGATTTGAATATACAATGGATGGGATGAATATGTACAATGTGATGTAACTTTATATACAGACCCCAAAGTGAAATAAAAATGCGATAAATGTAACCAAATATCAAAATTATATACAGACCAAGATAAAAAGATAAAGAAAGCATAAAAATTATCAAAAATATATACAGTCATCCGAATGTATCCATCAAGCAAAAATTAGGGCCTACCCCCTCAAATGAAAGCTGGCATTGTCCCCAATGCCAACTAGTCTAAACAAAGCAATAAAAAGATAGAGGGAAAGGATATAGAAGACTCCCTAAGGCCTGTCTGTCTGCATGGGCTCCTAAGTGGTCCCAGGATCTTCAATGTGCTCGGGAACCTCAGACTGGCTCCCTGTGGTCTGCTGCTCAGCTACTGGGCCTTGGGCCTGGACAGGCTCTAGAACTGGTACATCCTGTGGCTGACTGGAGGAAGTCTCCGGTGGGTCCGCCAACAGGATGATTGCATCTTCTGCTCTGGGAATCATCCTCCTCCTCTTTGGAGGCCTCTGTAACTGCTCTGGCTGGGGATGCTCTGCTGGTGCTGGGTCCTGGAGTAGTAAGTCTAATGGCAGGTGATCTGCCTTCAGCCTGTCAATATCCTCTCTAAGCTCCTTCACGGACTCCTTGGAAGCCCGTGTCTTCCTCATCTTCTTGTGCTCCCTAGCAAGCTCCTTGAGAGCCTTGCTGTGTGAATCAACTACCTCAGCAAGCTTCTTCTGGTTGTCGAGGATTTTCTTCTGGTTGTCTAACATCTCCTTAAGAGCATCCTCTATAGACTATGGAACCTGTGGAACTGGAGGAGTCGACTGAGCCTCAACAGTGGTGGTCAAAATGGACAACTTGGATGAGGTCGTCTGCATCCAGTTATTGATACTCAATAGTGCCTGGCTCAGTCTGTGGGCAGTAATAAGATGGACCCGGGAAGATGGAATCTCCGGGCCTACTGAGGTGGATGGGCCAACAGGAATGGCTGTGGAAGTGGATGGACCATGAGGGACATCTATGGAAATGGAGGCAGGCTCAGCAGGAGCCACTACCACGACTGGCTCTTCAGACTAGCCAATTGTAGTAGTAGTTGTACCCTTAAAATTCTTGATCTTGGGGTTGTCATCCCCCTGCATGCTATACCAGGAAAAAGGAGCCTTCGCTCTGACTTTGACATAGAAAGGCTTCTTGTCCACTTTCAAGTCTCGGAAGTACATAGTGAGGGTGCTGGGAAAAGGATAGTTCCGGTCATGATCCATACCCACAATAGAAATGATTCTGGATATCACATTCCCCACGTTGATGGGGTACCCTGCCATGATAGAAGCCACCAGCACAGCCCGGGAAAGAGGAAGGGTGTTGTCATGTGTTGTAGGGTCCAACCTGCTACATACAAAGGTCTCCCAACCCCGTGCCTCAAAGTTTAAGGTCCGTCTCAAGATCTTGACTCCAGCGGTTAACTAGTCGGGGGTGGTACCTGGGATTTCCAGGTACTGTGCCAGCCAGGGACAAACCTCCTCACCCATCTCCAACTTTGCCATATATAGGGTCGCATCCTCGTCATTGAGGCCAAGGTATTCGTTGAGGTACTTCCCTTCAAATAGCACTGTCTGGTTCCGAACCTTGGTCACTTTGGAGCCCTTTTTTATGTGGGCTACATTGCAATAAAACTCCTTGACCATGTGCTCGTTGGCATCCACACACTCCTCTAGAAAATGTTCCCATCCCACTCTAGTCCTAAATTGTCTTTGCACATTGGGGTTATGTGGTGAAAGATCTCTATCAGTGAAGCTCCTCTCCGGGATCAACTTTCTCACCGGCCACCACTCCCTAAATTTGTGGTACGCTACCTCACTCACGAACCTATCTCGCCAAACCTCCAGTTTTCAAGCTCTGGCAATGCCCCCAACCCTTGGTTCTCCTCCTTCTGCCACTTCCTCATCTCCCTCTACTGCCTCCTCACCTCCTTCTCCACCCTCTCCGGATAAAGAAGCTGTGGGAGAGGTGGAGTATTCCCCACTACCTGCTGCTGAGCCCTCAGACGACTCAGAAATCACATGTGTTGGTGCTTGGGCAGTGGGTGATGGTGGAGGAGTGTCTCGTAGCCTGAATCTCTCCGGACAGTCTTCAACATATTCTGGCACGGAGTCTAAAGAAATGTCCCTTGACGGTTGATACTCACTCCCCGAGGAATGGGAGGCAGCTCTATCAGCAGCTTTTATTAGTTTTCTGGTCCTTTTAATGTTTTCCCGAGCTTGGGAAGTAAGTTTTATCATCATCTTCTTCCCTCCCCGGGAGGATTCTCCTCTGCCCGGTTGTTTACCACTTTGTCTCACCATTGTCTGCAATCACAGTTCAAACAACTTGTTAGTATCAATGTAATCAGCTAAGAACAAAGTAGCAGAAGCAGAACAAGAATTGTTGCAGACGTGTTGCAGAAGTACCCAGTGCGGACCGTACAAAATCAACTGCGGCCGCACTGGGGTCTCCGCGGACCACACAAAACCTACCGCGGTCCGCACATGAGTGGGGTTCAGAAACGCAGCCTCTGAATCTTGGCAGTGCGGTCCGCACAAAATGGACCGCGGCTGCACTGCCCAAAGTTCACCTTCTCAGATTCCATCAGTGCGGTACACACAAAATGGTAGTGCGGACCGCACAAGGGCACCGCGGACCGCACAAATTGACCGCGGTCCGCACTGAGTGCCCAGTTTTGGCACCAAACTAGGGTTCGTGAAATTTTGCTTTTAAGTCCAATTTTGCACCTAGTAGGTGTTGCTAAGTGATTACCCATTCCATTAAGATAACTAATTCCACATGATACAGAATTTAAACGAACCTAACTTAGCAATTAAGAAAGTACGAGAGGAGGAAGAAATAGAAGCTAAGAAAAACGAAAATTAAATGAAATTGATAAAATTAAACAAGTAAAAGGGAGATTATGGTACCAGATTGTGAGATGAATTGAAGCAAATAAGTTCCAACAGTTAATTACGAGCAAGCAAAGGGTGATAAACAATGTTTTCTTACGTCTAAGAGGCAAAAGTGCGAAAAGAGTAAAAGGAGGCCCCCAAGGTCTATTTATAGAGAAAACCCTGGAGCTCATTCTCACCTACCAGTGCGGACGCGGTCCGCACTGGGAAGTTATGTACAAGTTTGAGAAGGCATCTCTCTGCGGACCGCACAAAATGGACTGCGTTCGCAGAGGACCACCGCGGACCGCACAAAATGGACTGCGGCCGCGGTGGCAAACTCCGGAGAGATCACTTCTTCACCCTCTGCCAGTGCGGTCTGCACAAAATGGTAGTGCGGCCGCACTGGCAACTTCAGAGACCTGTGCATTTTTTCAATTATGTCCTACACTGCATCAACTCAATCCTGTAACATCTCACAACCAGTTAGCCCAAAAATCAATCCTACTCTACAATGAAAATCAAATAAAAATAAAAATGAAAAATACATGGGTTGCCTCCCAAGAAGCGCCTGATTTAACGTCGCGGCACGACGCATGTTACCATTCAATCATTTGAAATGCACAAGAGCCACCACATGGCTATCATCAAACTTCCCCAAATAATGCTTGACTCTATGCCCATTCACTCTAAAAACTTCCCCACTTTTGTTCTTCAAATCAAGAGCACCAAACGGGGTCACACACACTACTTCAAATGGTCCGCTCCACTTTGACTTCAGCTTTCCCGGGAACAACCTTAGACGAGAATTGAATAAGAGCACCAAATCTCCCACCTTGAACTCCTTGCCCCGAATGTATTTGTCATGAAGGTATTTCATTTTATCCTTATACAGGGACGAACTAGAGTAGGCATGGAACCTAAATTCATCAAGCTCATTGAGTTGCTCCACCCGAAGGTTAGCAGCTATAGCTCAATCAAGATTCAACTTCTTCAAGGCCCACATGGCCTTATGCTCCAACTCCACTGGTAAATGACATGCTTTCCCAAACACCAACCGGTACGGCGACATACCAATTGGGGTCTTGTAAGCGGTTCGGTAAGCCCATAGAGCATCATCTAACTTTTTAGACCAATCAATCCTATTGGCATTGACGGTTTTGGACAAAATGCTCTTGATCTCCCTGTTAGACACTTCAACCTGGCCACTTGCTTGAGGATGATAAGGCGTAGACACTTTGTGGTCTACACCATACTTCGAAAGCAAGGCATCAAAAGCTCTATTACAAAAATGCGATCCTCCATCACTTATAATTGCCCGAGGCGTGCCAAACCTTGTGAAAATGCTCTTCTTTAAAAATGCCACCACACTCTTAGCTTCATTGTTGGGAAAGGACACGGCCTCAACCCATTTTGAGACATAATCAACCGCTACAAGAATGTAGGTGTGTCCACACGAGCTTACAAAAGGGCCCATAAAATCGATACCCCATACATCAAAGATATCAACTTCGAGAATAGTGTTTAGAGGCATCTCATCTTTCTTGAAAATCCCGCCCGCTCATTGACATTGATCACACCTTTTGACTAGATCACTTGCATATTTGAACAAGGTCGGCCAATAAAACCCACAACTCAAAACTTTTGAAGCCGTCCTCACCCCTCCATGATGGCCACCATAGGGGGAGGAATGACAAGCCTCTAGAGTGCTAAATTGCTCCTCCTCAGGTACACACCTCCGGATCACTCCGTCGGTGCAAATCTTGAACAAGTACGGCTCGTCCCAATAGAAGTACAAAATATCCCGTTTGAGCTTCTTCCTTTGGTTAGAAGAGAGCTCACACGGGATGATGCCAGTCATAAGGAAATTAGCAATGTCTGCAAACCATGGCATATCACACATTGACACAGAAAGTAGTTGCTCATCAGGAAATGTATCATTGATCTCTAGGCCATCACACGGCCTACCTTCCTCCTCCAAGCGGGACAAATGATCCGCCACTTGGTTTTCACTACCTTTCCGGTCCACTATCTCCAAATCAAACTCTTGAAGTAATAAGACCCATCGCACTCAGTCTAGATTTGGAGTCTTTCTTTGTCATCAAATATCTAAGAGCTTCATGATCGGTGTGCACAATGACTTTGGCTCCCATAAGATATGGCCGAAATTTTTCCATGGCGAACACAATAGCCAATAATTCCTTCTCAGTCACCGTGTAGTTCCTTTGAGCCTCATTCATAGTCTTGCTCGCATAGTACATTGGATGAAATATTTTGTTCACTCTTTGACCCAAAACTGCCCCAACCGCAACATCACTCGCGTCACACATGAGCTCGAAAGGCAAGCTCCAATTGGGTGCGGTAATGATCAGGCTGGTGGTCAACTTATGCTTGAGAAGTTCAAAGGCTTCCATAAATCTCTCATCAAACACAAACTTTGTATCCTTTTCTAGCAACTTGCAAAGAGGATTCACTACCTTCGAAAAGTCCTCAATAAACCGCCGGTAGAACCCCGCATGCCCAAGAAAACTCCTCACCCCCTTGACAGAAGTCGGGGGAGAAAGCCTTGAAATCACCTCTATCTTGACTTTGTCTACTTTAATCCCATGCTTTGAAATTTTATGGCCTAACACTATGCCCTCCTCAACCATGAAGTGGCATTTTTCCCAATTTAGCACAAGATTGGTATCTTCAAATCCGAGCCAACACTCTATCTAAATTTCCCAAACACTCTTCAAATGAATCACCAACCACATTAAAATCATCCATAAAGACCTCCAAAATATCTTCCACCATATCAGTGAAAATAGCCATCACGCATCATTGGAAAGTCGTCGGGGCATTGCACAACACGAACGGCATCCGAGAGAAAGCAAAGGTGACATATGGACAAGTAAAGGTGGTTTTCTCCTGATCCTCCGGAGCTATCAAAATTTGATTGTGCCCTGAATAACCGTCCAAGAAACAATAGAAGACACGCCCAGCAAGGCGATCTAGCATCTAGTCCAGAAAAGGCAATGGGAAGTGATCCTTGCGGGCCACTTTGTTCAGCTTGCGGTAGTCCATGCACACCCGCCATCCGGTCACTGTCCGGGTTGGAATAATTTCATTGTTAGCATTCGTCACCACGGTCATACCACCCTTGTTCGGCACACATTGCACCGGAGAAGCCCATAAGCTGTCAGAGGTTGGATACACCACGCCTGCATCTAGCCACTTGATCACCTCGTTTTTCACCATTTCTTGCATTGCCTCATTGAGCCTCCTTTGATGTTCCAAGTAGGGTTTTGCATCATCCTCTAGAATAATCTTGTGCATACAGAATGCGGGGCTTATTCCCCGAATGTCAGCTAGAGTCCATCCAATTGCCTTTTTCTGCTTTTTGAGTACCGCCAATGTGGCATCTACCTGCATGTTAGTAAGACAAGAGGAAAGAATAACTGGTAAAGTTGAATTAGAACCCAAGAATTCATACCTGAGGTGTGGAGGTAATGGCTTCAACTCCAACATCGGGGGTTCCTCGATTGAAGGCTTTGTTGGAGGCGTCTTTCTATTTTCAAGATCCAAAGAAAGTTTCTTAGTCTCATAAGAATAAGAGCCCATTCCATGTAAAGCATTCACGCACTCCACTCGGCCCGCATCATCATTGACATCCAAATTCAACAATACGGCCTCCAAAGGGTCCTCAACATTGATCATTGCACTGGTATCATCAATTATCACAGCCATGACTAAATCCACAAATGAGCACACTTCGGTACAGTTGGGCTGCTTCATTGACTTGCACACATGAAAAACTACCTTTTTATCACCCACCCTGAAAGTGAGTTCCCCTGCTTCCACGTCCACTAGAGTCTTCCCCATAGCAAGGAAAGGTCTCCCTAATATGATCAGGACCTCATAATCTACCTCACAATCCAAGATTACAAAATCAGCTGACAAGATAAATTTGTCCACCCGGACGAGCACATCATCAACAATACCCAATGGTCGCTTCATAGATCGGTCTTCCATTTGCAAACGCATGGAAGTTGGCCTCGGAGGCCCAATACCCAAAGTCTTGAAAACTAAGAAGGGCATTAAGTTGATGCTTGCCCCAAGATCACATAAAGCTTTGGCAAAGTCTGCACTACCAATAGTGCAGGGGATATTGAAAGCACCAGGATACACTAATTTCGGAGCCATTGAATGTACTATACCACTAACTTGGTGGGTCATCTTGATAGTTTCACAGTCCATTGATCTTTTCTTTGTAACCAAATCTTTCATGAATTTAGCATAACCAGGCATTTGCTCCAAAACCTCCACAAAAGGCAGATTAATGGATAAGCTCTTCATCATGTCAATGAACTTTTTGAATTGATTCTCACTTTTCTACTTAGCTAGCCTCTGAGGATAAGGGGGAGGTGGCCTAGGCAAAGGTGCCTTGGCTTTTGGCACAACCGGCTGTCGACGCCCCCTTTTTCTTCCAAAACAGAGTTCGGAATCGGGTATACGACATTCGGGAGGAATCCTCTATTCCCTTGCGAGAATTGGGTTTTTTAGTTTGAAGAGTCGCCACCTAATGATTATAGTGCATTAGGACACTTTAAGGAAGAATTTGAGATGAAGAACCAGAGTTTGGGTAAGGGCTAGAAATTATCTCGAGGGAAAGGTGTTAGGCACCCCTCAAGATCCACTAGTGTGGTTCCCGGCCATGCTACAATTGTGACTTTGAATGCAAACAAACAAGTAAACAAGCAAGCATTGCAAATACGAGAAAACTATTACAAATAAGGAGCACAAAAGGTTAAACTAATAAAGAGGGAGGGGGGTCCTAGGTTTATATATTACATGGATCATTCGCACAACACTGGTACTCAATTGTACGCATAGTGTTATCGTGTAATCATCATCTCCATGTCTACCCTTTCCCACCCCGTTAAGGTATTGTAGCGCGGAATGGTATCGTTTGCCTATCGCATGCTATTACCCGTCCCAAGCTATCAGTCCCGGGGCATTAGGACTTCTAATCCTAAAAAGGGGAGAAAGGGATGGGGGCCTTTATGGAGTTTAAAGGACAAAAATTCTAATCGACATTCAAAAACAAGTAACAAGTAAGGGGAATGAACAGACAAACAGGTAAGGCTCACATAAACCCCGTAAATCAGATAACATATAGTTTAGCATGCCTTTACACATACTGGTTTAGTCTTGAAAATTAAAAATTAAGCAGCGAGCGGACTGGTTCGATACATACGTTTAGACAGGAAGCCCACATTAGGCAACTTGGATCCAATTGTTAGAACTTAAGGTATTTTAAGCGAGTGATTTAGAAAGTACTAGTTCTAGAAAAGTAGTCTAATACCGGAAAGTACAGACTGCAGTCAGTTTAGAAATAAGTTTTAAGAGAATCATGAGTATAAACAATAAAAGGAGTTCCAGAGTCAGAAATACTTAAGGAAAGAGTAAACTGCAGAACTGTTTTAAAGACAATTTCAGGAAGACCAAAACTTAGTTGGAAAATGTTTAGGCAGAATTTTAGAAAGAAACCATTTCAGAAGAGGTGCTGATTTGAAGAACTCAAATGTATACTGATCAAAAGAGTTTTCGTCAAAAGATTGAGGCTGAAAACATTAAGACATTAGAGACCAGTTAACAGATTGTTATTGCTTAAGAAGAATCGGACGAACTTGATGCGGAATCCTATGATATCTATATCTGATTTTAAAAGTCTGTTAAGAACTGGTAAGAAGAGGTACTTATTTAATTACCCTACAGTTTGCCTAATGCATATGCATTCCCTATAGGCATGATTT